>NC_053026.1:329907096-330024490 GCF_003073215.2 Triticum urartu
TGAGTTGTTGAGAGAGTATCAAGACGATCTTCAAGTTCCTGATACTTAACGTGAAGATTTTTTATGTCTTCAATTAAGGATTCAGATCGATTCATTTCAGCACCCAACAGATCATCGCTTCTGTCTAACAGTTTTTGAATATGTTCCATAGCTTTCTGTTGTTCAGTTGCAATTTTAGCAAGTGTTTTGTAGCTGGGTTTTGAATCACAGTCAGAGTCATCGTCACTAGATGTTTGATAGCGAGTAGTGCGTGTGTTTACCTTGGCACCGCGTGCCATGAAGCAGTAGGTAGGAGTGGAGTCGTTCTTGTCATTTGCGTCGGTGTCGGTGATGCAGTCATTGTCTTCAGTGTTGAAGATGGACTTGGCGACGTATGCTGTAGCTAGACTCGCAATGCCAGAATCAGACTCCTCCTCAGACTCCACCTCTGCCTCCTCAGAAGCGGACTCCTCCTCTGAATCCATTTCCTTGCCAACAAACGCACGTGCTTTGCCAGATGAGCTCTTCTTGTGTAATGAAGACTTTGAGGAAGACTTGGAAGAAGACTTTGAGTATTTCTTCTTCTTCTTGTCGTCAGAATCATATTACTTGCTCTTCTTCTTCCTTCTGTTCTCATTGTCCCACTGTGGACACTCAGAGATGAAGTGTCCAGTTTTCTTGCACTTGTGACATGTTTTCTTCTTGTGGTCATGAGCAGAAGCTTCATCATTCCTTGAGCTTGATCGTGAAGATTTTCTGAAGCCTTTCTTCTTGGTGAATTTTTGGAACTTCTTCACTAGCATTGCAAGTTCCCTTCCAATGTCTTCAGGATCATCAGAACTGCTGTCAGATTCTTCTTCAGATGAGGAAACAGCTTTTGCCTTCAAGGCACGAGTTCGCCCATAGTTTGGACCGTAGATATCTCTTTTCTCAGAAAGCTGAAACTCATGTGTGTTGAGCCTCTCAAGTATGTCAGACGGATCGAGTGTCTTGAAATCAGGACGTTCTTGAATCATCAGGGCTAGGATGTCAAATGAACTATCAAGTGATCTCAGCAGCGTCTTGACGACTTCATGTTTGGTGATCTCAGTGGCGCCGAGGGCTTGAAGCTCATTTGTGATGTCAGTGAGCCGGTCAAATGTGTGTTGGACATTCTCATTGTCATTTCGCTTGAAGCGGTTGAAGAGGTTGCGAAGAACACTGATTCTTTGATCTCTCTGGGTTGAGACGCCTTCATTGACCTTGGAGAGCCAATCCCATACCAGCTTGGATGTCTTCAAGGCACTCACACGGCCATACTGTCCTTTTGTCAGATGACCACAGATGATATTTTTGGCAGTAGAGTCCAGTTGAGTGAACTTCTTGACATCAGCAGCAGTGACACCTTCTCCAGCCTTGGGAACGCCGTTCTCGACGACATACCATAGGTCGACGTCAATGGCTTCAAGATGCATGCGCATCTTATTCTTCCATTAGGGATATTCAGTTCCATCAAAGACGGGGCACGCAGCGGAGACTTTGATTATCCCTGCAGTCGACATAGCTAAAACTCCAGGTGGTTAAACCGAATCACACAGAACAAGGGAGCACCTTGCTCTGATACCAATTGAAAGTACGTTATATCGACTAGAGGGGGGTGAATAGGCGATTTTTATGAAAGTCTTCAAAACGTGGGAGTTATGAAGACAAACAGCGAAGATTATGCCTATTACTATGCAGCGGAAGTTAGATTACACTAGGCCAGCCATGGTCAAGTATTCAATAGAGTGAAAGCACAACGACAAACAGCTGCAGTGTAATAAGGATCAGGTAGGAAGAAGTTATGAAGCCAAACAGATCATACATTCATGTTGTGAAGACAAAAGATAAAGCAAGCATGCAATGTCTTCACAATGAGTAACAGTAAGGAAAGGAAGTGAAGATGGAACCAGTGACTCGTTGAAGACAATGATATGTTGGACCAGTTCCAGTTGCTGTGACAACTGTATGTCTGGTTGGAGCGGCTAGGTATTTAAACCTTAGGACACACAGTCCCGGACACCCAGTCCTGAACACACAGTTCAGGACACCAAGTCCTCACCGTATTCTCCTTGAGCTAAGGTCACTTAGTCCTCGCCCAATCACTCTGGTAAGTCTTCAAGGTAGACTCCCAAACCTTCACAAACTTCGTTCACTGGCAATCCACAATGTCTCTTGGATGCTCTGAACGCGACGCCTAACCGTCTGGAGGATTCACAGTCCTCAAGTGTAATAAGTCTTCAGATCACACAGACAAGAAGACTTAAGTGATGCCCAATTTACTCTGGCTCTGGGTGGTTAGGGCTTTTCTCCTCGCTAGGAATTTTCTCTCAAAGGCTTCGAGGTGGGTTGCTCTCAAACGACAAAAGCCGTGCACTGAAATCTGAGCAGCCAACCGTTTATGGTTGTAGGGGGTGGGCTATTTATAGCCACTTGGCAACCCGACCTGATTTGTACGAAATGACCCTGGGTCACTAAGGAACTGACACGTGTCGCAACGGTCAGATTTCAAACTCTCATGGCAACTTTACTTGGGCTACAAGCAAAGCTGACTTGTCCGGCTCTGGACAAGATTCTCTCTCATTGTCTTCACTCGAAGACATAGGTTTTTGGTTTAGGCATCACTTCAGTCATTCTGACTGGTTCTCCTGGACCCCACTTAACAGTACGGTGGTTCCTATGACTCAACACAAAATAAAAAGAACTACGAAAGATCTAAGTCTTCGAGCTCCATAGGCTTCATAACGTGTCTTCTTTTGTCATAGTCTTCAATGTGAATATCTTCATATACCACCTTTGTCTTCAATGTCTTCATACATTTTTAGGGGTCATCTCTGGTAGTAAAACCGAATCAATGAGGGACTTCTACCTGTGTTATCCTGCAATTCTCACACACATATTAGTCCCTCAACTAGGTTTGTCTTCAATACTCCAAAACCAACTAGGGGTGGCACTAGATGCACTTACAGATCCATGCAGGATCAATCTCTTCAGTGATGCTCAATCACTTGGGGTTTGTAGGTGTTTGGGTTTGGGTTTTCCTCACTTGATGATTTTTGCTCAAAGTCCTCGGAGGATGGGATGCTCTCAAATGACAAGTGTCAGTTTCTCTTGGAGCAGCCAACCACTAGTGGTTGTAGGGGCGGCTATTTATAGCCTAGGGAGCAGCCCGACATGATAAGACATAAATGCCCTTCAATGATATGACCGTTAGGTGGGTAGATATTCTTGGACAGCTGGCGCATAGCACAGCAACAGTCGGAATTGTGAGAATCAAATTCCTCAGGGCTATCATGTTCCTCACTATGTAGGCAATCTGCACTGGCGAATTCCTAACTCCTCAGTCAGAACAAATTCCTCAGAGACCAGAAGAACTTCGTCTCTTTCACTGAAGAATATGACTGAACTGTATGAGATTTCCAATGGCTTCACTCGAAGGGATTGGTAGGTGTAGGATTTTGAGTTGAGCATCACATGGAAATTTTTCCTTAGTATTTCCTCGACCCCCTTTAACAGTACGATGTTTCCTAAGACTCAAGAAAGAGAAAATGAAACTACAAAAACAAAAGTCTTCACGCTTCATGTTCCTCAAATGAATACCAAGTCTTCAAGGTCACACCAATTTCTTCACTTTCAGAGTCTTCAGAAAGTCTTCAGAAATTCAAAGTCTTTAGTCGAAGAACTTCATTTTTAGGGGTCAACTTTCTCTGTAAATATCAAACTCCTCATAGACTTATAGACCTATGTACACTCACAAACGCATTAGTCCCTTAACCTATAAGTCTTTAATACACCAAAATCACTAAGGGGCACTAGATGCACTTACATATTCTCAAGAGGAGTGGACTCCGCTCCTCAACCACGAGAAAATGGCTGGTCACCGGGATGCCCAGTCCCATGCTTTATGCAAATCAAATCAAAATAATTGCAAACAAAACTCCCCCGGGACTCTTGTTAGTTGGAGGCACTCGTTGTTTCGAGCAAGCCATGGATTGATGCTTGTTGGTGGAGAGGGAGTATAAACTTTACCATTCTATTTGAAAACCGCCTATAATGTGTGTAGCATGGAAGATATCGAGATCTCTTGGTTGTTATGTTGACAATGAAAGTATACCGCTCAAAATATTATTCATATCTATTTCAAAACCGAGCTCTGGCACCTTTACAAATCCCTGCTTCCCTCTACGAAGGGCCTGTCTATTTACTTTTATGTTGAGTCATCATCCTCTTATTAAAAAGCACCAGCTAGAGAGCACCATTGTCATTTGCATTCATTACTATCAGTTCACATTGAGTATGACTTTACTGGATCTCTTTTACCATGAATTACAATGTCTAGTCAGTCCTTGATCTTTAAAGGTGCTCTGCATTTTTGTTTTGCGGTCTCAGAAAGGGCTAGCGAGATACCATCTTGTCATATCATATTATGATTGTTTTGACAAAGTGTTGTCATCCGAGATTTATTATTATTGCTCGCTAGTTGATTATGTTATTGATATGAGTAAACATGAGACCTAAGTGTTACTGTGAATATGGTTGGTTCATAATCTTTGCTGAAAACTTAAATGCTGGCTTTACATATTTACAATAATAAGAGCAAACAGAGTCTGTAAAAGTTTCTCTTTATCACTTTCAGTTTATCAACTAAATTGCTTGAGGACAAGCAAAGGTTTAAGCTTGGGCGAGTTGATACGTCTCCATCGTATCTACTTTTCCAAACACTTCTGCCCTTGTTTTGGACTCTAACTTGCATGATTTGAATGGAACTAACCCGGACTGACGCTGTTTTCAGCAGAATTGCCATGGTGTTATTTTTGTGCAGAAATAAAAGTTCTCGGAATGACCTGAAAATCAACGGAGAATTATTTTGGAATATATAAAAATATTGGAAGAAGAATCCACGTCAGGGGGGCCTCCACCTGTCCACGAGGGTGGGGGCGCGCCCCCTGCCTCATGGGCCCCCTGATGCTCCACCAACCTCAACCCTGACTCCATACGTGTTTTATGATACGGAGCCGCCGCCAAGCCCTAAACTCTCTCGGGAGAGCTGATCTGGAGTCCGTCTGGGGCTCCAGAGAGGGGAATCCGTCGCCATCATCATCATCAACCTTCCTCCATCACCAATTTCATGATGCTCACTACCGTGTGTGAGTAATTCCATCGTAGGCTTGCTGGACGGTGATGGGTCCGATGAGATTTATCATGTAATCGAGTTAGTTTTGTTAGGGTTTGATCCCTAATATCCATTATGTTCTGAGATTGATGTTGTTATGACTTTGCTATGCTTAATACTTGTCACTAGGGCCCGAGTGCCATGATTTCAGATCTGAACCTATTATGTTTTCATCAATATATGAGAGTTCTTGATGAAAGATCCTATCTTGCAAGTCTATAGTCACCTACTATGTGTTATGATCCGGCAACCCCGAAGTGACAATAATCGAGTCCACTCCCGGTGATGACCGTAGTTTGAGGAGTTCATGTATTCACTATGTGTTAATGCTTTGGTCCGGTACTCTATTAAAAGGAGGCCTTAATATCCCTTAGTTTCCAATAGGAACCCGCTGCCACGGGAGGGTAGGACAAAAGATGTCATGCAAGTTCTTTTCCATAAGCACGTATGACTATATTCGAAATACATGCCTACATTACATTGATGAACTGGAGCTAGTTCTGTGTCACCCTAGGTTATGGTTGTTACATGATCGATCACATCCGGCATAATTCTCTATCACCGATCCATTGCCTATGAGCTTTCCATATATTGTTCTTCGCTTATTTACTTTTCCATTGCTACTATTACAATCACTACAAAACCCAAAAATATCACTTTTGCTACCGTTACTTTTTCTATCGTTATCACTACTATCATATTACTTTGCTACTAAACACCTTGCTGCAGATATTAAGTTTCCAGGTGTGGTTGAATTGACAACTCGGTTGCTAATACTTGAGAATATTTTTTGGCTCCCCTTGTGTCGAATCAATAAATTTGGGTTGAATACTCTACCCTCGAAAACTGTTGTGATCCCCTATACTGTGGGTTATCAGCACCGCGCATGGCTAAGAATCAACTTGTGTGTATATGGGGTGCCCCCTCCCCCGTATATAAAGAAGGGGAGGAGGGGGCCGGCCGGCCTCATGGGGCGCGCCCCAAGGGGGGAATCCTACTCCTAGTAGGAGTAGGTTCCCCCTTTCATTGTCCAACTATGAGGGGAAGGAAAGAGGAAGAGGGAGAGAAGGAAAGCCCCCCCCCAATTTGGATTGGGCTTGGGGGGGCGCCACCACCTGGCCGCCTCCTCCTTTCTTCCAATAAGGCCCATGAAGGTCCATTAACCCTCCGGGGGGTTCCGGTAACCCCCCGGTACTTCGGAAAATGCCCGAACCTATCTGAAACCTTTCCGGTGTCCAAACATAACCTTCCAATATATCAATATTTATGTCTCGACCATTTAGAGACTCCTCTTCATGTCCGTGATCACATCCGGGACTCCGAACAACCTTTGGTACATCAAATCACATAACTCACAATACATATCATCATCGAACGTTAAGTGTGTGGACCCTACGGGTTCGAGAACTATGTAGACATGGCCGAGACTCATCTCTGGTCAATAACAAATAGCGGAACCTGGATGCTCATATTGGTTCCTACATATTCTACGAAGATCTTTATCGGTCAAACCGCATAACAACATACGTTGTTCCCTTTGTCATCGGTATGTTACTTGCCTGAGATTCGATCGTCGGTATCATCATACCTAGTTCAATCTCATCACCGACAAGTCTCTTTACTCGTTCCATAATGCATCATCCCATAACTAACTCATTAGTCACATTGCTTGCAAGGCTCATAGTGATGTGCATTACCGAGAGGGCCCAAAGATACCTCTCCGACAATCAGAGTGACAAATCCTAATCTCGATCTATGCCAACTCAACAAACACCATCGGAGACACCTGTAGAGCATCTTTATAATCACTCGGTTACGTTGTGACGTTTGATAGCACACTAAGTGTTCCTCCAGTATTCGGGAGTTGCATAATCTCATAGTCATAGGAACATGTATAATCTCATAGTCATAGGAACATGTATAAGTTATGGAGAAAGCAATAGCAATAAACTAAACGATCATAGTGCTAAGCTAATGGACGGGTCTAGTCCATCACATCATTCTCTAATGATGTGATCCCATTCATCAAATGACAACACGTGTCTATGGCTAGAAACTTAACCATCTTTGATTAACGAGCTAGTCTAGTAGAGGCATACTAGGGACACTTTGTTTGTCTATGTATTCACACATGTACTAAGTTTCTGGTTAATACAATTCTAGCATGAATAATAAACATTTATCATGATATAAGGAAATATAAATAACAACTTTATTATTGCCTCTAGGGCATATTTCCTTCAGTTCTTGGATAAGTTTGTTGTGGTTTTCATTGATGATATATTGGTGTACTCGAATAATGAAGAATAACAAAAGGAACATTTGTGCTTGGTTCTCGAGAAGCTCAGAGAGCATTAGCTATACGCCAAGTTCAGCAAATGTGAGTTTTGGTTGAAGGAAGTCGGATTTCTCAACATGTTATATCTGGAGAAGGTATAGCAATAGACCCTTCAAAGGTTCAGTCTGTCACCGAGTGGTTGGCGCCCACTTCAGTTGGAGAGATATGCGGTTTCCTTGGACTCGCAGGATATTATCGGAGATTCATTGAATTTTTTTCCAAGATTGCAAAGCCCATGACAGAGTTATTGAATAAGGACACTAAGTTCAAATGGACCAAGGAGTGTGAGGCTAGTTTTCAGGAGTTGAAGAAATGTTTGGTTACAACCCCAGTGCTAATTCTCCCGAATATACGCAAGGATTTCCAACTATATTGCGACGCTTCTCGCCGGGGACTTGGAGGTGTTCTTATGCAAGAAGGAAGAGTTATTTCACATGCCTCATGACAGCTTCGACCTCATGAGTTGAACCATGCCACTCATGATTTGGAGTTAGCAGCCGTAGTGCATGCGCTCAATACCTGGAGACATTTACTTATTGAAATCGTTGTGATGTTTACACGGATCATAAGAGTTTGAAGTACATCTTCACGCAGAAGGAGTTGAACCTCAGGCAAAGGAGATGGTTGGAGCTCATAAAGGATTATGACATGAAAATGCATTATCATATAGGAAAGGTCAATGTTGTAGCAGATGCGTTGAGCCGCAAGAGTTATGTTAATACTCTCATAACCGGAGGATTACATCAGGAGTTAGTAGACGATCTCAGAGGACTTCGAATGGAGATAGTTTTGAGAGGTTTTGTTGCAGCATTGGAAGTTTAGTCCATGTTGTTGGGAAAGATTCGAGAAGCTCAAAAGACTGATAAGGAGATTTCTGAGATAAAGGAAAAGATGAGTAAAGGAAAGGCCAAAGGTTTTCATGAGGATGGACATGAAACTTTATGGTTTGAGGATCGTATCTATGTGCCAAATGATCCAGAGATCAGGAAGTTAATTCTTCAGGAAGCTCATGACTCACCATACTCGATTCACCCAGGAAACACCAAGATGTATTTGGATTTGAAGGAACATTTCTGGTGGACAGGTATGAAGAAGGATATTGCTGAGTATGTAGCAGTATGTGACGTATGTCAGAGAGTTAAGGTAGAGCATCAGAAGCCAGCGGGATTAATTCAACCTTTGCCGATACCCGAATGGAAGTGGGATAAGCTTGGCATGGATTTCATCACCGGATTACCCAGGACACGATCAGGATACGACTCCATCTGGGTAGTAGTTGATCGCTTGACCAAAGTGGCTCACTTTATCCCCGTGAAAACCACTTACACGAGCGCGAAGTTGGCCAAGATATATATGACCAGGATCGTATGTCTGCATGGAGTTCCGAGGACCATCGTATCAGATAGAGGAACACAGTTTACCTCGAAGTTTTGGAATCAGTTACACCAGACTTTGGGTACCAGGCTAGAGTTCAGTATAGCCTTTCATCCGCAGACAGATGGATAGATCGAGAGAGTCAATCAGATTCTGGAAGACATGTTGAGAGCATGTGCGCTAGATTATGGATCTAGTTGGGATGACAATTTGCCTTACGCGGAGTTCTCATACAACAACAGCTACCAAGCCAGTTTGAAGATGGCCCCTTTCGAAGCCTTGTATGGAAGGGGGTGCAGGACACCCTTGATGTGGGATGAAGTTGGAGCCCGACAATTGTTCGGGCCAGATTTAATCATAGAGTCTGAAGAGAAGGTCAGGCTGATTCGTGACAGACTCAAGGTAGTTCAGTCCAGGCAGAAGAGTTATGCCGATACTAAATGCAAAGAGGTAGCCTATCAAGTTGGAGACAGAGCATATCTTTGTGTATCACCACTTCGAGGAGTTAAACAATTTGGAGTCAAAGGAAAGTTAGCCCCATGATTTGTAGGACCATACCGAGTTTTGGAACGTATGGGCGAAGTTGCCTACAAGTTGGAGTTACCCGAAGGTTTGTCAGGAGTTCATGACGTGTTTCACGTTTCGCAGTTAAAGAAGTGCCATGCAGAAATGGCCAATATTCCTCTGAGAGATACAGTGCCCCTGGAAGCAATTCAGTTGGAGAGTGACCTAACCTACGAGAAGAAACCCGTCAAGATTCTCGAGTTCGCCAACCGAGTTACACGCAGCAAGGTCATCAAGTCTTGCAAAGTTCAGTGGAGCCACCATACCGAGGAAGAACCCACCTGGGAGCGAGAAGAAGATCTCCGGAAAGACCACACACACCTTTTTGCTAGCCAACCCGAATCTCGAGGGCGAGATTCATCTTAAGGGGGGTAGGTTTGTAACATCCCAATTTTCAATTTGGATGTTAATCATTAGGTCATCATATGCATCCATAATTTGTGTATTTGGAATTTGTTTCATTTGGACTTTTGATCCTACAAACCTTAAGCAACTCAAGGACAAATTGAGAGAGTTGGAGGTTTTCACAAAAAAATCCATTTTTGATTTTTTTTCAAAATTGGTAAATTGGATCAAAGTGATTTTTATTTGAAATTATTTTTCCAATAAAATAATGAGAGAAGATAAAATGACTTCTTCAAAACAGCTAGGAGATATTGGAAATTTAATTTTGAATAAAAATATATTTATTTGCAATTTTATTTGGTTGCATTTTGTTAAATTAGGGAAAAAGTTGCATTTTAAAAAATTGCATTTAGCCCAGAAAAATGTTCACGTTGTCCCAAATATTAGGAGGGGATGGTGAAATTTTTTCTGGAGTTTTAGGAATTTTATTTTACTTTATTTGGTTTTTCTTCGCGGCGATTTTCTTCTTCGGACCGACTGGGCCGAAGCCCAGCCGGCCCAGCAGCGTCGCCGCCTCCCCGCGACCGACTCCCGCTAGAGTCCGGCCGCCGCACGCCCTCGCCGCCGCGAGTCCGGCTCGGACTCCTCCCCGCGCCGCCTTGCCCCCTCCTCCAAGCCACCCCTCCCCCTCTTTAAAAGCCGCCCCGGACCCCCCCTCTCCTAACAAGTCGTCGCCGCCTCCCGCCGCTCCAAGACGAGCCGCCACCGCCGCAAGCGCCCCAGCCTGCCGAGCCGCCATCCGCCGCCCGCCGCGCCGCTAGCCACCGTAGCCCCGCCACCGACGCCGCCCCACGCCGCACCGCCCCGCGCTGTCCCGCCATCGCAGGAGTTCATCGCCGCCGCCGCCGGTTTTTTCACCGAACCGCCAAACCAGTATAAACCGAACCTCGATCCGTTTTTTTCGTTTTCGGTTTTTCTTTTTAACCCCGTTTTTTAGGTTAGTTTAGTTAGCGAACGCTCATTCGTTTAGATCTTTCAACGAACATTTTTGTTCGTTAGTCTCTGTTAGCGGAAGTTCGTCCGATAGATTTTTCTTTTTCTGTTTGTTTTTGGCTAGGGACCTATCTATAAATATTTTCTTTACAGATTAGTCCCTAATCTTTAATCGATCACAACTTTTTGCTCGTTTATCCAAATCGAACGAAACCAACGCCAATTTGTTCGTTACAACCCCCTCTGTTCAGATAATCAACTTAAACATGTTTTTGAAAGTTTAAAAATTTGTTTCAAGCAGATTTGAATTTGAACTTTTTTTGATCGTAATTTGAGTTTCGTAACTCTGGTTTGATTGATTCTTTTTGCAAATCGAAGCTCTTCACTTGTACTTTCTGTTTAGATCTTAATTTGAGTTTCATAACTCCGGTTTGATTGATTCTTTTTGCAAATCGAAGCTCTTCACTTGTACTTTCTATTTAGATCTTTTTATTTGGTTTTACCTTTGCATCTTATGCTTGAGTGCTTATGTATGCTATTGTTTGTCTACGATAGAGTACCCAGAGTGCGAAGCTTGCTACTACGAATCTCTAGGGTTTTTGATCGTCGGCAAGGCAAGTTACACTTTGATCATATCCCTTTATTACCCAGTTTTTATGCATTTGTTTCAACCCTCAAACATTGCATGAGTAGGATTGTGAACATGTGGTTATTGTCAAGTAGTTCATGAGGTAGGAACCTATTATCCTTTTATCACCCCAGGAATATACATTATGCGCATATTGCTTAGTCATGCTCGTAGACGGGGATTGGTATGTGTGACTCATGCAAGCTGTGAGAGATTTTAACTAACGCAAACTTAAGGTGGCTACTTTAATACACATCTGGGTGGATTGGTTGCGGGCACCTGGAGCAATCCAATGTTGTCCTAGGATATCCCGGAGTACCCGTGTGATCATCCTATGAAATGCCACCCAGGCTCAAAGGGATCATAAGACTATTCATGCTAGAAACTTCCATGTGCAGCCACAAGCCATTATGGGCTCTGGCATAGTTGAGTAAGTTGTGTGACCTCCTTCAGTGGTAGGCTACAGATGTAGGGGAAAGTAGGTGGTACTGTCTACCCAGAGTAAAGAGTTAATGCTTCAGAAAGACTATGTCTCGATCTTCCGATCATGGATGTGGTCGAGTCTTGTGGGAAAAGTGCGCAAACCTCTGTAGAGTGTATAAACTAATCATGGTTAGCCGTGTCCCCAGTTATGGACATCTTGAGTATCTGGTATTTGAATTATTGATTGATCTCATCACTTTGCTTAATGAATTTGTTAGGTTATTAATATTATTTTGGGATTGAGTTGGGGGAACCTTCTCAATAATGGCATAAACTTGGTAGTCAAATAAAATCTATTCCTTTTGTTGTAGGGAAAAATTAGCTTTATGCAAATGTTAAACTTAGAGCCTCCACCAGCCAAATATGCATGTAGTGATAGCTATTATTATTATTCCCTATAGTGTGATCTTGCCAGCATATTCCATGTGCTGACCTACACGGCTGCAACGTATCATGTTGCAGAATTTTCAGACGAAGAGTAAGGTGTGATAGGTCGTTGTCATGCACTCAATTTTGCCATGGAGTTGGATGGACTCATTTATCTTTGATGCTTCTGCAAGTTATTTAGATGGCCATCAGTCATATTATTGTAATAAGTACTCTTTTTGAGACACTCGATGTAATAAGTGTGTGATGAACTCTGCTATAAATCCTCGAGTACTGTGTGTGTCAGCAATACCGATCCAGGGATGACACTTAAGCACAGAGACTAAGATCCATTGGGATCGGGTCGCTACAAGGCTGCCTGCCGCGCCCATGTGGGTTCTGCCCACCAGGTGGGCCCCCTCTGGTAGTTATTTGCTCCAAATTTTTTAATATATTCCAAAACAATTCTCCATAAATTTTCAGTTGATTTGGGGATGTGTAGAATAGGTAACTCTAATGTAGGTTTTTTAGGTCCAGAATTCCAGTTGCCGACATTCTCCCTCTTTGTGTAAATCTTGCATATTATGAGAGAAAAGGCATTAGAATTACTCCATAAAGCATTATTATGCATACAAACATTGTAAATAACAGTAGGTAATCATGATGCAACAAACTTTACCATAGAACTTTATCACATAACTTTATCATATGACTTCTCATGAGAAAGTAACAGTTCATCACAATATCGAAGTAGAATCATAAACTCTATTGAAAACCAACAAACTATGTTCTCAGTCTACTTTACAACTACAATTCATCATCTTTTCAAGAAGGGTCTCGTATCGGAGACTTTTGGCAAGTCCACATACTCAACCATCATATAGTCTTCTATGATTGCTAACACTCATCGCATACTCATGAGCAAATAGTTTCAACCTGACACACAGAAAGATAGGGGCTTATAGTTTTCGCCTCCCAACGTATTCACCTCAAGGGTGATGTCAACAATAATAACTCATGCTCACCCATATCCAACTAGATATAGGTGCCTAGATATTTCCTCACCACATGATGCTTGCAAAAGAGAAAATAAAATGGAATAGGGAAGAATACTTTGACTCTTGCATAAAAGTAAATACATAAAAGTAAAAGATAGGCCCTTCGTAGAGGGAAGCAGAGGTTGCCATGTGCTTTTTGGTTGTATGCTCAAAGCTCTTAGTGCAAAAGAACGTCATGTTATATTGCCCCTTGTGATAGCAAGCTTTATTATGCAGTCTGTTGCTTTTATTATTTTGCCATCACAAGTTCGTACAACACTCAATTTTCTCTTACACTAACTGATCTAACACATTTATAAGCAATTTTTATTGCCTTTTTGCATCGATGACAACATACTTGAAGGGTCTTACTCAACCCATAGGAAGGTATGGTGGACACTCAAAACAAGATTTGGGTTTAAGGGTTTTTGGATGCACACGTAGTATCTCTACTTTATGCGGAATTTTTGGCTAGCAAAGGTAGGGCATGCAGCACATGTTAGAGGATCTATGACAATATAACTTCTATGTGAATATAAACAAACATAAATCATTACGTTGTCTTCTTTGTCCAACGTCAACAATTTTGGCATATAATATTTTGATAGGGGCTCACAATCATAAAAGATGTCCAAGATAGTATATTTGCATGTGAATCTTCTCTTGCCTTATTAATTCTTTCATGAATTGCATCATTGACCAATGCTATGTTTGTCAATCTCTAATAAATTTTACCACTTATGCTTTTCCTTATGTGATGACATTACTTACCATAAGATTAGCATATGATCTTTTTCATTTATTTTCATTTCTTTTTATTGGAACATGAAAGTAAAGCAAGCAAAACTCAAACTAAACTTTATTATATATCTCGCACATGATTACAAGGATAGATAGATCACTAAGCAAACACTCGAAGAAAGAGCAAACTAAACTTTTATTCAACTAATTCAAAAGATAAATAAAGATCGAACTAAGATAAATAAAGGCAAGGATAATGGTGGTGATACGATACTGGGGCACCTCCCCCAAGCTTGGCACAAGCCAAGGGGAGTGCCCATACCATGAACTCAAGTATCCTTTCGTGGTGAAGAAGAGGTAGTGGTGATGAGGTAGTAGCGAGCTTGTCCTTCAAGCTCAAAAGATACTCCAATATATGGACGACGCTCCGGAGGGCAATGATGTGCTCTTGCAATAGAATATTTTCACGAGTGAGATATTTGTTTTGACCATGAACCCAAGCTTATGAAAATGGAAAATTATTTAAAGAAAGAAGTTAAAAGATGGCATGACAAAAGAATCCAAAGCGGGAATTCAAAGTGGGTGAATTTGTTCTTTTGTATAACTCTCATTTTAGATTCTTTGCAGGAAAAATTCTCTCCAATTGGGAAGGACCATATATTATCGAAGAGTTTTATCGTTCTAGAGCTATCAAAATAAATAATGCCGAAGGTACTGTTGGAAATATGCCCTAGAGGCAATAATAAAAGGATTATTATTATATTTCCTTGTTCATGATAATTGTCTTTTATTCATGCTATAATTGTGTTATCCGGAAATCGTAATACATGTGTGAATACATAAACACCAACATGTCCCTAGTAAGCCTCTAGTTGACTAGCTCGTTGATCAACAGATAGTCATGGTTTCCTGACTATGGACATTGGATGTCATTGTAACGAGATCACATCATTAGGAGAATGATGTGATGGACAAGACCCAATCCTAAACAAAGCACAAGATCATATAGTTCGTTTGCTAGAGTTTTTCCAATGTCAAGTATCTTTTCCTTAGACCATGAGATCGTGTAACTCCCGGATGCCGTAGGAGTGCTTTGGGTGTACCAAACGTCACAACATAACTGGGTGACTATAAAGGTATACTACGGGTATCTCCGAAAGTGTCTGTTGGGTTGACACGGATCAAGACTGGGATTTGTCGCTCCGTATAACGAGAGGTATCTCTGGGCCCACTCGGTAATGCATCATCATAATGAGCTCAAAGTGACCAAGTGTCTGGTCACGGGATCATGCATTACAGTACGAGTAAAGTGACTTGCCGGTAACGAGATTGAACGAGGTATTGGGATACCGACGATCGAATCTCGGGCAAGTAACGTACCGATTGACAAAGGGAATTGTATACGGGGTTGCTTGAATCCTCGACATCGTGGTTCATCCGATGAGATCATCGAGGAGCATGTGGGAGCCAACATGGGTATCCAGATCCCGCTATTGGTTATTGACCGGAGAGCCATCTCGGTCATGTCTACATGTCTCCCGAACCCGTAGGGTCTACACATTTAAGGTTCGGTGACACTAGGGTTATAGAGATATGAATATGCAGTAACCCGAAAGTTGTTCGGAGTCCCGGATGAGATCCCGGACGTCACGAGGAGTTCCGGAATGGTCCGGAGGTGAAGAATTATATATAGGAAGTGCAGTTGCGGCCATCGGGAGAGTTTCGGGGTCACCGGTATTGTACCGGGACCACCGGAAGGGTCCCGGGGGTCCACCGGGTGGGGCCACCCATCCCGGAGGGCCCCATGGGCTAAAGTGGGGAGGGGAACCAGCCCATAGTGGGCTGGTGCTCCCCCCTTGGCCCACCCCATGCGCCTAGGGTTGGGAACCCTAGGGTGGGGGGGCGCCCCACCTGGCTTGGGGGGCACTCCACCCCTTGGCCGCCGCCCCCCCTAGGAGATCCCATCTCCTAGGGCCGCCGCCCCCCCTAGGGAAGCCTATATAAAGGGGGGAGGGAGGGGCAGCGGCACCCTTGAGTCTTGGTGCCTCCCTCTCCCCTGCTACACCTCTCCCCCTCGAAGTAGAACGGCGAAGCCCTGCTGCGGTGACCCCTGCATCCACCACCACGCCGTCGTGCTGCTGGATGTTCATCAACCTATCCTTCCCCCTTACTGGATCAAGAAGGAGGAGACGTCACGCTGACCGTACGTGTGTTGAACGCGGAGGTGCCGTCCGTTCGGCGCTAGGATCTCCGGTGATTTGGATCACGTCGAGTACGACTTCCTCATCCGCGTTCTTTGAACGCTTCCGCGCGTGATCTACAAAGGTATGTAGATGCAATCCGATCATTCGGTGCTAGATGAACTCATAGATGGATCTTGGTGAAACCGTAGGAAAATCTTTGTTTTCTGCAACGTTCCCCAACAGGTACTAACCCGAAGGTTGTCAATGGGCAAAGAATCAAACATTATATCTCAGGTACGCCTATTAATGTTGAAAGCAATATTATCCAAACCATGACTTCGGAGGAACACATAAAAGAAACCTTCCGGAACACTCCAGAATCGTGAAAAAGAGGAGGTACATGATATGGTAAGTAAACGGACTCCGAAAAATCCGCAAAAATATTTTTTGCCGGTTTTGGAATATTACAAAAATTAGGAAAATAAGAAACAATCAGGAAGGCAACCCTGGTGGGCATAAGGCACCAGGGAGCGCCTGGCTGCCAGGTGCGCCTAGGTGGGTTGTGCCCACCTCGGTTACCTTTGCTACTCCGTTTTCTCCCATTTGCTTGTCCCCCAAGATAAAAAATCTTTATACACCCCCGAACGTATTAACCACTGTATCACGGAGAAATCTTCTGTTCTCTTTTCTTGTTGTTTTCTATCAAAGTTTTCAAGCCGAGCATCATGTCTTCTCCCTCCTCCAACAACGTAGAAGAGGATGCTTGGCTGATGAAGATGGAACTGGAGAGATAAGAACCAAAGGAAGCCTTCAAGGGGGACAGATCAAGGAAGCTGTTGGAGATCAAGCTCCAGCAGTAGAGCAGGCCTTGCCCGTGGAAGAAGAAGAGGATATCCTCCAACCATACTATGAATATCTTACTCCCATTGAAATTGAAGCTTTTAGGACCATTGAAACGGTTCATGTTCAAAACAAATATCTCACTCGTGAAAATATTCTATTGCAAGAGCACATCATTGCCCTCCGGAGCGTCGTCCATATATTGGAGTATCTTTTGAGCTTGAAGGACAAGCTCGCTACTACCTCATCACCACTACCTCTTCTTCACCACGAAAGGATACTTGAGTTCATGGTATGGGCACTCCCCTTGGCTTGTGCCAAGCTTGGGGGAGGTGCCCCAGTATCGTATCACCACCATTATCCTTGCCTTTATTTATCTTAGTTCGATCTTTATTTATCTTTTGAATTAGTTGAATAAAAGTTTAGTTTGCTCTTTCTTCGAGTGTTTGCTTAGTGATCTATCTATCCTTGTAATCATGTGCGAGATATATAATAAAGTTTAGTTTGAGTTTTGCTTGCTTTACTTTCATGTTCCAATAAAAAGAAATGAAAATAAATGAAAAAGATCATATGCTAATCTTATGGTAAGTAATGTCATCACATAAGGAAAAGCATAAGTGGTAAAATTTATTAGAGATTGACAAACATTAGCATTGGTCAATGATGCATTCATGAAGAATTTAATAAGGCAAGAGAAGATCACATGCAAATATTACTATCTTGGACATCTTTTATGATTGTGAGCCCCTATCAAAATATTATATGCCAAAATTGTTGACGTTGGACAAAGAAGACAACGTAATGATTTATGTTTGTTTATATTCACATAGAAGTTATATTGTCATAGATCCTCTAACATGTGCTGCATGCCCTACCTTTGCTAGCCAAAAATTCCGCATAAAGTAGAGATACTACGTGTGCATCCAAAAACCCTTAAACCCAAATCTTGTTTTGAGTGTCCACCATACCTTCCTATGGGTTGAGTAAGACCCTTCAAGTATGTTGTCATCGATGCAAAAAGGCAATAAAAATTGCTTATAAATGAGTTAGATCAGTTAGTGTAAGAGAAAATTGAGTGTTGTACGAACTTGTGATGGCAAAATAATAAAAGCAACAGACTGCATAATAAAGCTTGCTATCACAAGGGGCAATATAACATGATGTTCTTTTGCACTAAGAGCTTGAGAATACAACCAAAAAGCACATGGAAACCTCTGCTTCCCTCTACGAAGGGCCTATCTTTTACTTTTATGTATTTACTTTTATGCAAGAGTCAAAGTATTCTTCCCTATTCCATTTTATTTTCTCTTTTGCAAGCATCATGTGGTGAGGAAATATCTAGGCACCTATATCTAGTTGGATATGGGTGAGCATGAGTTATTATTGTTGACATCACCCTTGAGGTGAATATGTTGGGAGGCGAAAACTATAAGCCCCTATCTTTCTGTGTGTCCGGTTGAAACTATTTGCTCATGAGTATGCGATGAGTGTTAGCAATCATAGAAGACTATATGATGGTTGAGTATGTGGACTTGCCAAAAGTCTCCGATACAAGACCCTTCCTGAAAAGATGATGAATTGTAGTTGTAAAGTAGACTGAGAACATAGTTTATTGGTTTTCAATAGAGTTTATGATTCTACTTCGATATTGTGATGAATTGTTACTTTCTCATGAGAAGTTATATGATAAAGTTATGTGATAAAGTTGTATGGTAAAGTTTGTTGCATCATGATTACTTACTGTTATTTACAATGTTTGTATGCATAATAATGCTTTATGGAGTAATTGTAATGCCTTTTCTCTCATAATATGCAAGATTTACACAAAGAGGGAGAATGCCGGCAACTGGAATTCTGGACCTAAAAAACCTATGTTAGAGTTACCTATTCTACACATCTCCAAATCAGCTGAAAATTTATGGAGAATTGTTTTAGAATATATTAAAAAAATTGGAGCAAATAACTACCAGAGGGGGCCCACCTGGTGGGCACAACCCACATGGGCGCGGCAGGCAGCCTTGTAGCAACCCGATCCCAATGGATCTTAGTCTTTGTGCTTAAGTGTCATCCCTGGATCGGTATTGCTGACACACACAGTACTCGAGGATTTATAGCAGAGTTCATCACACACTTATTACATCGAGTGTCTCAAAAAGAGTACTTATTACAATAATATGACTGATAGCCATCTAAATAACTTGCAGAAGCATCGAAGATAAATGAGTCCATCCAACTCCATGGCAAAACTGAGTGCATGACAACGACCTATCACACCTTACTCTTCGTCTGAAAATTCTGCAACATGATACGTTGCAGCCGTGTAGGTCAGCACATGGAATATGCTGGCAAGATCACACTATAGAGAATAATAATAGCTATCACTACATGCATATTTGGCTGGTGGAGGCTCTAAGTTTAACATTTGCATAAAGCTAATTTTTCCCTATAACAAAAGGAATAGATTTTATTTGACTACCAAGTTTATGCCATTATTGAGAAGGTTCCCCCAACTCAATCCCAAAATAATATTAATAACCCAACAAATTCATTAAGTAAAGTGATGAGATCAATCAATAATTCAAATACCAGATACTCAAGATGTCCATAACTGGGGACACGGCTAACCATGATTAGTTTATACACTCTGCAGAGGTTTGCGCACTTTTTCCCACAAGACTCGACCACATCCATGATCGGAAGATCGAGACATAGTATTTCTGAAGCATTAACTATTTACTCTGGGTAGACAGTACCACCTACTTTCCCCTACATCTGCTAGCCTACCACTGAAGGAGGTCACACAACTTACTCAACTATGCCAGAGCCCATAATGGCTTGTGGCTGCACATGGAAGTTTCTAGCATGAATAGTCTTATGATCCCTTTGAGCCTGGGTGGCATTTCATAGGATGATCACACGAGTACTCCGGGATATCCTAGGAAAACATTGGATTGCTCCAGGTGCCCGCACGAGTGAGAATATTTTCACAAGTGAGATATTTTTTTAAATAGAATATTTTCACGAGTGAGATATTTGTTTTGAATATTTTCACGAGTGAGCTAATATCAAATAACCTCGTTTCACCGGCAAGTATGAAATCATAGTTGAGTTCTTTAATTTCCATATATGCTTTATGTTCTAACTCAAGAGGCAAATGACAAGCTTTTCCATAAACCATTTTATAAGGAGACATACCCATATGATTTTTATAAGCTGTTCTATAAGCCCAAAGTGCATCATCCAATTTCTTAGACCAATTCTTTCGGGGCCTATTGAAAGTTTTTTGTAATATTAGTTTTATTTCTCTATTGCTAAGTTCAACTTGACCACTAGATTGAGGATGATAAGGTGATGCAATTCTATGGTTGACATCATATTTAGCAAGCATTTTCCGGAAAGCACCATGAATGAAGTGTGAACCACCATCAGTCATTAAATATCTAGGGACTCCAAACCTTGGGAAAATAACTTCTTTAAGCATTTTAATGGAAGTGTTATGATCAACACTACTAGTCGGAATAACTCCTACCCACGTAGTAACATAATGAACAGCAACCAAAATATGTGTATATCCATTAGAGGAAGGAAAAGGTCCCATGTAATCAAAATCCCAAACATCAAATGGTTCAACAACAAGTGAATAATTGATAGGCATTTCCTGACGCTTACCGATATTACCAATTCTTTGACATTCATCACAAGATAAAACAAACTTATGGGCATCCTTGAAGAGAGTAGTCCCATAAAAACTAGATTGCAATACCTTTTGAGCAGTTCTATCTCCCGCATGATGTCCTTCATAAGCTTCAGAATGACATTTCCATAGGATTTGTCCCTGTTCATGCTCAGGTACACAATCTCTAATAATACCATCTACTCCTTCTTTATAAAGATGTGGGTCATCCCAAAAGTAATGTCTTAAAATTATAGAAGATTTTTTTTCTTTTGTTGGTAGGTAAAACTAGGTGGTATATATTTAGCAACAATATAATTAGCATAATCAACATACCAAGGAGTGTTATTAGAAAACATTTATTGCAGCTAATTGCTCATTAGGAAAACTATCATCAATAGGTTGTGGGTCATCAAGAATATTTTCTAACCTAGACAAATTGTCAGCTATAGGGTTCTCAGCTCCTTTCCTATTAGTGATATGTAAGTCAAATTCTTGTAGCAATAGAACCCACCTAATGAGTCTAGGTTTAGCATCTTTATTTTCCATAAGATATTTTATAGTAACATGATCAGTGTGAACAATTACTTTGGAATCAACAATATAAGAACTGAATTTATCACAGGCAAACACAACTACTAAAACTTCTTTTTCAGTAGTAGCATAATTTTTTGGGCACTGTCTAGAGTGTTACTAGCATAATGGATAACATTTAATTTTTTATCAACTCTTTGTCCTAGAACAGTACCAACAACATAATCACTAGCATCACACATGATTTCAAAAGGCAAGTTCCAATCAGGTGATTGAACAATAGGTGCAGTAGTTAAGGCTTTCTTAAGTGTTTCAAAGGCTTCTACACAATCATCATCAAAAAAATGGAATATCCTTTTGTAAAATATTTGTAAGAGGCCTAGAAATTTTAGAGAAGTCTTTAATAAACCTTCTATAGAAACCAGCATGACCAAGAAAACTATGAATACCTTTAATATCTCTAGGACATGGCATTTTCTCAATTGCATCAACTTTAGCTTTATCCACCTCAATGCCTCGTTCAGAAATTTTATGTCCCAAGACAATACCTTCATTGACCATAAAGTGGCACTTCTCCCAATTCAAGACAAGATTAGTTTGCTCACATGTTTGCAAAACTCGATCAAGGTTGCTTAAGCAATCATCAAAAGAAGTTTTGTAAACAGAAAAATCATCCATGAAAACCTCAACAATCTTTTCACAAAAATTAGAGAATATAGCAGTCATACATCTTTGAAAGGTAGCAGGTGCATTGCATAAACCAAAAGGCATACATATATAAGCATAAGTTCCAAAAGGACAAGTAAAGGTGGTTTTCTCTCGATCAAGCTGTGAAACAGGTATTTGAGAAAAAAAACAGAATATCCATCAAGAAAACAAAAGTGTGTGTGCTTAGATAGTCTTTCTAGTATTTGATCAATAAAAGGTAAAGGGTAATGATCTTTTCTAGTTGCTTTATTTAATTTTCTAAAATCAGTTACCATTTTATAGCAAGTACAATTCTCTATGAAATAAGTTCATTTTTATCATTAGGAACAACAATAATACCTGCCTTTTTAGGGACACAGTGAATGGGACTTACCCATCTACTATCAGCTGTGGGATAGATTATACCTGCTTCCAGAAGTTTTAGTATTTCAGTTCTTACCACTTCTTTCATCTTAGGATTTAAACATTGTTGATGATATACAATGGGTTTAGCATCAGGTTCCATATTAATCTTGTGCTGACAGAGAGTGGGACTAATGCCCTTAAGATCATCAAGAGTATACCCAATAGCAGCTCAGTGCTTCTACAAATTTTTCAATAGTCTTTCTATTTCATCTTCTGAAAGGTTAGCACTAATAATAATAGGATATATCTTTTTCTCATCAAGATAAGCATATTTCAAAGTGTCAGGAAATTGTTTTAATTCCAACACAAGATCACCTTTAGGTGGAGGAGGACCTCCTAGAGTTTCGATGGGCAAATTGTGTTTAAGCAGAGGTACTTGTACAAAGAAGATTTTATCTATTTCATTTCTTTCATGCATATGCATATCATTTTCATGGTCTAGCAAATATTGTTCTAGTGGATCAGTAGGAGGCACGGCAATAGAAGAAAGACTAATTATTTCATCCTTACTAGGTAATTCTTTTCTATGAGGTTGTCTATTAAACTTGGAGAAATTAAATTCATGAGACTCATCACCAAAGCTAACACTGACAATTTGTTTATGACAATCTATAGTAGCATTGACAGTGTTCAAGAAGGGTCTTCCATAGATACTGGGACAAAAGTCATCTTGTAGGGAACCAAGAACAAGAAAATTAGTAGGATATTTTATTTTCCCATAGAAGACTTCAACATATCTAACAATCCCAAGTGGTGTGATGGCGTCTCTATTAGCAAGTTTAATAGTAACATCTATGTCTTCTATTTCAGCGGGTGCTATGTCATTCATAATTTGTTGGTATAAGGTAAAAGGAATAGCACTCACACTAGCACCTAAATCACATAAACCATGATAACAGTGATCTCCTATTTTGACTGAGACAATAGGTATGCCAACAACAGGTCTATGTTTATCTTTCTCACCGGGTTTGGCAATTCTAGCAGCTTCATCACAGAAGTAAATCACATGCCCATCAATATTTTCTACCAGGAGATCTTTAACCATAGTAACACTAGGTTCTACTTTGATTTGTTCAGCATGTTTGGGTGCTCTAATATTACTTTTGCGAATCACAGTTGAAACCTTAGCATGTTCCTTTATCCTAACAGGGAAAGGTGGTTTTTCAATATAAGCAGCAGGCACAACTGGATCAACATTGTAAATAATAGTTTCATCTTTAACTACAACTGGTTCTTTAATTTCTTCTTTAATAGAGGGATGATATTTAAACCACATCTCCTTAGGGAGGTCAACGTGAGTAGAAAATGATTCACAAAAAGAGGCTACTATCTCCGAGTCAAGTCCATATGTAGTGCTAAACTTTTGAAATGCATCAGCATTCATAAAAGATTTAACACAATCAAACTCAAGTTTAATACCTAACTCTTTACCTTTGTCGAGTTCCCAATATTCAGAGTTGCGTTTAATTCTTTCCAAAAGATCCCACCTGAATTCAATAGTCTTCTTCATAAAAGAACCAATACAAGAAGTATGGAGCATGGATTGATCATCACGAGAAAGCCAAGCATAAAAGTTCTGAATGATAATTTCTCTCGAGAGCTCATGATTGGGGCATGAATATAACATTGACTTAAGCCTCCCCCAAGCTAGAGAGATACTTTCCCCTTCACAAGGCCAAAAATTATATATGTAATTCCGATCACGATGAACTAGATGCATAGGATATTTTTTTGTGAAATTCCAATTTAAATCGATTCCAATTCCAAGATCCAATATCATCGCATAGCCTATACCATGTAAATTATTTCCCTTCAAAGATAAAGGGAAAACCTTCTTCTTAGCTTCATCTCCGGATAAACCTGCAATCTTAAATAATCCACAAATTTCATCCACATATATCAGGTGCATATTAGGATGTTCAGTTCCATCTCCAGCATAAGGGTTAGCTAGCAGTTTTTCTATCATACCCGAAGGAATTTCATAACCAATATTTCAAGTAGGTGTAATAGGTTGAGGGGCAACTAATTGTGGTTCCGGTCGAGGTGAAGATGTTGGGGAACATAGTAATTTCAAAAAAAAAAACCTACGCACACGCAGGATCATGGTGATGGACAGCAACGAGTGGGGAGAGTGTCATCCACGTACCCTCGTAGACCGTTAAACGGAAGTGTTATGACAACGCGGTTGATGTAGTCGTACGTCTTCACAATTGACCGATCCTCAGCACCGAATGTACGGCACCTCCGTGTTCAGCACACGTTCAGCTCGGTGATGTCCCGCGAACTCACGATCCAGTAGAGCTCGGGGAAGAGTTTCGTCAGCACGACGGCATGGTGACGATGTTGATGAAGCTACCGCAGCAGGGCTTCTCCTAAACACCGCTACAGTATGATCGAGGTGGATTATGGTGGAGGGGGGCACCGCACACGGCTGGAGAGATCTCAATGATCAACTTGTGTCTAGAGGTGCCCCCTGCTCCCATATATAAAGGAGCAAGGGGGGAGACTCGGCCGGCCAGGAGGAGGCGCGCCAAGAGGAGTCCTACTCCCAACGGGAGTAGGACTCCCTCCTTTCCTAGTTGGAATAGGAGAAGGGGGAAGGAGGAGGGAGATAGAAAGGAAAGGGGGGCGCCACCCCCTCCTTGTCCAATTCGGACTAGAGGGAGAGGGGGCGCGCGGCCTGCCCTGGCAGCCCCTCCTCTCTTCCACTAAGGCCCATCATGTCCCATTAAATTCCCGGGGGGTTCCGGTAACCCCCGGTACTCCGGTAAAATCCCGATTCACCCGGAACACTTCCGATATCAAAATATAGGCTTTCAATATATAAATCTTTATGTGTCGACCATTTCGAGACTCCTCGTCATGTCCGTGATCAAATCCGGGACTCCGAACTACCTTCGGTACATCAAAACTTATAAA
The DNA here is from genome assembly GCF_003073215.2 of Triticum urartu. Lineage (NCBI taxonomy): Eukaryota > Viridiplantae > Streptophyta > Magnoliopsida > Poales > Poaceae > Triticum > Triticum urartu. Next base: position 329,932,398 of record NC_053026.1, read on the forward strand.
CTCATAAAACTGATCGTCACAGAACTTTAAGCGTGCGGACCCTACGGGTTCGAGAACTATGTAGACATGACCGAGACACGTCTCCGGTCAATAACCAATAGTGGAACCTGGATGCTCATATTGGTTCCTACATATTCTACGAAGATCTTTATCGGTCAAACCGCACAACACTATACATTGTTCTCTTTGTCATCGGTGTGTTACTTGCCCAAGATTCGATCGTCGGTATCCAATACCTAGTTCAATCTCATTACCGACAAGTCTCTTTACTCATTCCGTAATACATCATCTTGTAACTAACTCATTAGTTATCATGCTTGCAAGGCTTATAGTGATGTGTATTACCGAGAGGGCCCAGAGATACCTCTCCGACAATCGGAGTGACAAATCCTAATCTTGATCTATGCCAACTCAACAAGTACCATCGGAAACACCTGTAGAGTACCTTTATGATCACCCAGTTACATTGTGACATTTGGTAGCACACAAAGTGTTCCTCCGGTATTCGGGAGTTGCATAATCTCATAGTCATAAGAACATGTATAAGTCATGAAGAAAGCAATAGCAGTAAACAAACGATCAAGTGCTAAGCTAACGGAATGGGTCAAGTCAATCACATCATTCTCTTAATGATGTGATCCCATTGATCAAATAACAATTCATGTCAATGGTTAGGAAACTTAACCATCTTTGATCAATGAGCTAGTCAAGTAGAGACATACTAGTGACACTATGTTTGTCTATGTATTCACACATGTATTATGTTTCCGGTTAATAAAATTCTAGCATGAATAATAAACATTTATCATGAAATAAGGAAATAAATAATAACTTTATTATTGCCTCTAGGGCATATTTCCTTCAGTCTCCCACTTGCACTAGAGTCAATAATCTAGTTTACACAGTAATGATTTTAACACCCATGGAGCCTTGGTGCTGATCATGTTTTGCTCGTGGAAGAGGCTTAGTCAACGGGTCTGCAACATTCAGATCCGTATGTATCTTGCAAATCTCTATGTCTCCCACCTGGACTTGATCCCGGATGGAGTTTAAGCGTCTCTTGATGTGCTTGGTTCTCTTGTGAAATCTGGATTCCTTTGCCAAGGCAATTGCACCAGTATTGTCACAAAAGATTTTCATTGGACCCGATGCACTAGGTATGACACCTAGATCAGATATGAACTCCTTCATCCAGACTCCTTCATTCACTGCTTCCGAAGCAGCAATGTACTCCTCTTCACATGTAGATCCCGTCACGACGCTCTATTTGGAACTGCTCCAACTGACAGCTCCACGGTTTAATATAAACACGTATCCGGTTTGCGATTTAGAATCGTCCGGATCAGTGTCAAAGCTTGCATCACCGTAACCATTTACGATGAGTTCTTTGTCACCTCCATAAACGAGAAACATATCCTTGGTCCTTTTCAGGTACTTCAGGATGTTCTTGACCGATGTCCAGTGATCCACTCCTGGATTACTTTGGTACCTCCCTGCTAGGCTAATAGCAAGGCACACATCAGGTCTGGTACACAGCATTGCATACATGATAGAGCCTATGGCTGAAGCATAGGGAACACTTTTCATTTTCTCTCTATCTTCTGCAGTAGTCGGACATTGAGTCTTACTCAACTTCACACCTTGTAACACAGGCAAGAACCCTTTCTTAGCTTGATCCATTTTGAACTTCTTCAAAACTTTATCAAGGTATGTGCTTTGTGAAAGTCCAATTAAACGTCTTGATCTATCTCTATAGATCTTGATGCCCAATATATAAGCATCTTCACCAAGGTCTTTCATTGAAAAACTCTTATTCAAGTATCCTTTTATGCTATCCAGAAATTCTATATCATTTCCAATCAGCAATATGTCATCCAAATATAATATTAGAAATGCTACAGAGCTCCCACTCACTTTCTTGCAAATACAGGTTTCTCCAAAAGTCTGTATAAAACCATATGCTTTGATCACACTATCAAAACGTTTATTCCAACTCCGAGAGGCTTGCACCAGTCCATAAATGGATCACTGGAGCTTGCACACTTTGTTAGCTCCCTTTGGATCAATAAATCCTTCAGGTTGCATCATATACAACTCTTCTTCCAGAAATCCATTCAAGAATGCAGTCTTTACATCCATTTGCCAAATTTCATAATCATAAAACGCGACAATTGCTAACATGATTCGGACGGACTTAAGCATTGCTACGGGTGAGAAGGTCTCATCATAGTCAACTCCTTGAACTTGTCGAAAACCTTTTGCAACAAGTCGAGCTTTGTAGACAGTAACATTACCATCAGCGTCTGTCTTCTTCTTGAAGATCCATTTGGAGGGCGCTACTCTGCGTCGGTCGACCAGCCGGGTCGCTCCGCCAGTCCACTCCCGTCCATTGGATTCGCCCATCCTTAAACGTTGGGTCTAGCTCATTACGTTTGGTCATGCAAAAACTGAAACCATGCAAAACTGAGTCCCCCGGTGTCTGCCTGCATGGAACTGGCAGTCGTTGCCTCGCGCCATAGCTTTAGCCGCGACGCCCACCTTCCACTACTGCAGCTTGCTATGGCTGCCCTGCATGGTCGTTGCAGCTCGCCGCCATCGCCTCGCAAGCACTCCGCCGTCCACCCGCCCGTGAATGAAACGAGGTGTCGGCACCATGCCCTATGCTTCGCTCGTTGACTAGCGATACCCTAGCTCCCATGAGTACCCCGTCTACTGCTACAACTCCGCCGCACTGCATCACCGTCGCAACTCGCCGTCGTTTCCTTCGTTGTAGCATGGCCTGTGCTGATCCCAGCAAATCATATTGCCGGTTGCAGCTTTCCATCTCGTCACTCCTAGCAAATCATCTCCCCTATCCCAACAAACAAACAAAAATCCATAAATCTCCACAACAAAAAATCTTGTGGGCCGGTCGCAACGAAAAATCTAGCTGCCCAGCAAAAGTGATCACCAGTTCAAACAAAAAAATGGCTGCCATCATAGGGTCGCAGCAGAAAGTGATCACCAGTCGCGATAAAAATTCTCACCGGTCCAAGCAAAACTGATGGCTGGTTGCAGCAAAACATGGTTTGCCATCGTCGGGTTGCAGCAAAACTTCTCGCCGGACGCCGGTCACGACAAAAATTCTCACCGGTCCCAGCAAAAGTGATTGCCGATTCCAGCAAAAATTGACTTGCCATCAACGGGTCGCAGCAAAAAATTCTCGCTGGTTGTCGGTCCCATAAAAAATGATAGCCGACTACAAACAAAAAAGGCTTGCCATCGCCAAGACGCAGAAAAAGTTCTCAGTTGTCCAAGCAAAACAACTCGTCGTTTGTAGCAAAAAAAAGTTTGCTGTAGCAGGCCGCGGCAAAAAATCACATCGGCCCCAGCAGAACGGCTCGTCGGTTATAGGAAGAAAAAAGGGGGTAGTACTAGGCGCTGGCGTGCGGACCCAAATTTGGGTCAATCAGCCCGCAACCGTCTGATTTGGTTGATGGGAGCCGTCTGATGCCCCATCGTCTTCGTCAAAGCACACGTACAAACGAACACCTCTACATCTCATCGCCCCTTTCGTCTAGCCGGCCGCATGTGTTCTCCCATCGTCGTCCCTCGCCTATCGTCCTTGTCTCTGGTCATCGGCCCTCCTAGTCGCCGGTCCCGGCCCTCGCCGGCCGTCCTATTCACTAGCTTCCCCCATGCAACAACCGCACCCCGCAGTTGCAGCTCCTGTGGCGACTGTTGTAGCTCCGGTCGACGACCGCAGCTCGTCGGCGTGCTCGCCGCCACTCATCCCTGATGCCGTAGCTTGTCGGGCGCACCTGACTCTTGCAACACCTTGCTCTCACCGTTTCCAGCAAAAAATCGAGCGTCAGGAGAGATGCCCACTACTCCAACTGACGACCAAAAAACCTACAACTGGCAACAAAAAAAGCTTCAACTGGCGACGAAAAAAGTTTCAACCCGTATATGGCGGAAGCTATGAGCGACCACGAAAAGTTGCAACCGGTGACGGAAAAGCTTTATCTGGTAAAAAAAGCTTCATCCGGTGATGAAAAAAGTTTCAACCATATAGACAAAAGGCCATGAACGACAACGAAAAGCTGCAACCAACGGTTACAAAAGCTACAACCGGCATTGAAAAAAGCTTCAAACTTCATGTCTTAGCTGCGACTTGCGATGATGATGACGACGTTTTGCTGCAACCATAGTCGGTTTTTTCTACAATCGGCGTTGGAATTTGCTACAAGACCATTTTCATGGCTGCCATGGTGCTACAAGTGCACCGACGAGCACGGCGAGATTGATGGGGGTGGGATGTTGTGAACCATAGACAACAAGATCTGGTGTGCAAGCAACGAGCGCGCGCATTGTTGAATTGGGATAGGGAAGAGTTGTGGCCAACAGGTCGGAGCTACAAATGGCGGCCATGGCGAGCTACAACCTCGGCGAGGGGCAAAATTTTGCACGGGGAGGCACGTGGCCATGTCGGGGGTGTTGCAACCGCGAGGCGCTGTGCACGACGCGTGGCTAAAGCTTTTTCATCTAGGGTTGAAGCTAGTTTTCATAGTACTTGCAACACAGGGGTATGCGGCGGTTCCAGCCTTGCCTTTGTTCAGTCGCGCTCCAACGCTCGCACCATCTCTATTTGCCGCTTCCTCCTCAGAGGTTGCAACATCGCCGGCTGGTCACAGCCTTCAACTCTAGCTGTCGTCAATTGCCATATACATCGTCTTCCAGTTCCAGCTCCTGATGCAGATGGTTCCAGCAAGCCGTGGTGCCGGTCATAGCACGCCGCACCGACGGGTTCCAGCATCTGGCCCTCGAGCTCCGACAAAATATATCGCCCTTGGTTGCCCTAGCCGGTTGTAGCAAATCGTTGTGCCGGTTGTAGCAGTACTGCTTATATATACTGGTTCCGGCAAAAAAAATCACCGCAACAAAATCACATCATCACCGTGTCGCCGGCCGCAACTCTCAGCATCACCACTCGTACCCGTTGAAGCTTTTTTCACGTCGATTGAAGCTTTTTCCCATGCTGGTTGAAATTTTTTTCCGCCGTCGACGCTCGTTGCACAGGGTTGCAGGAACGACGGCCACCAGTCATCACCATTAAAACGGATGTACCAAAAAAATCGCTGGTTGTAGCAAAAGAAAATGACAGTTGCAGCAAAAAATCCTCATCGACGTCGTCCCGGGTTGCATCTCTGCCATGAATTTATGTAGCAAATTTTCTCGTTGGTTGTAGAAAAATTCAGTGACAGTTCCAACAAAAATTGTTGTCCCTACCGTCGCGTCGTAACTCCACCATGAGTCGATGCGGCAAAAATTGACGCTAGTTCCAGCATGCAATCACTACGGTGGCAACATGCAACACCCCCGCTAGCCCTCGAGCTCGCAGCGCCATGATGGTGTGGGCATGGCCTTGGTCGCCGCGGTCACAACATAGCCGACAAATGGATGCGGCTTCATCGGGCAGTGGTTGCAGCTCTTTCCCCAATCCATCTTGGAGCTCGAAGATGACCTGGGAACGCTCCTCGTGTGAAGAAGAAGAAGAAGAAGAAATTGAGGGATAGAAGAAGATAAGAGGAAGGCTGAAGAATGAACCAGCGGCCGTGTTGGGCCAAGGGCACATGATGGGCCAAGAAAGGGAAAACCAACGATGCAAAGTGGATCGGGAGATGCTGAGCAGTGGATGGCTACACACACGATCGAGCGACGCGTGCGCGACCGGCCGAAGCTTCGGCCGGTCCGCCGGCACACAACGTTTCCCTTTATTCTCGATGGCTTGCCGATCATCGGGTAAGTCAACCAAAGTCCACACTTTGCTCTCATACATGGATCCCATCTCAGATTTCATGGCTTCAAGCCATTTTGCGGAATCCGGGCTTATCATCGCTTCCTCATAGTTCGTAGGTTCGTCATGGTCAAGTAACATGACCTCTCGAACTGGATCACCGTACCACTCTGGTGTGGATCTTGTTCTAGTTGACCTACGAGGCTCGGTAGCAACTTGATCTGAAGTTACATGATCATCATCATTAGCTTCCTCACTAATTGGTGTAGGAGTCACGGAAACAGATTTCTGTGATGAACTACTTTCCAATAAGGGAGCAGGTATAGTTACCTCATCAAGTTCTACTTTCCTCCCACTCACTTCTTTCGAGAGAAACTCCTTTTTCTAGAAAGGATCCATTCTTAGCAACGAATATCTTGCCTTCGGATCTGTGATAGAAGGTGTACCCAATAGTTTCCTTTGGGTATCCTATGAAGATACATTTCTCCGATTTGGGTTCGAGCTTATCAGGTTGAAGCTTTTTCACATAAGCATCGCAGCCCCAAACTTTAAGAAACGACAACTTTGGTTTCTTGCCAAACCATAGTTCATAAAGCATCATCTCAACGGATTTTGATGGTGCCCTATTTAACGTGAATGCAGCCGTTTCTAAAGCATAACCCCAAAACGATAGCGGTAAATTAGTAAGAGACATCATAGATCGCACCATATCTAGTAAAGTACGATTACGACGTTCAGACACACCATTACGCTGTGGTGTTCCGGGTGGCGTGAGTTGCGAAACTATTCCACATTGTTTTAAATATAGACCAAACTCGTAACTCAAATATTCTCCTCCATGATCTGATCGCAGAAACTTTATTTTCTTGTTACGATGATTTTCCACTTCACTCTAAAATTCTTTGAACTTTTCAAATGTTTCAGACTTATGTTTCATTAAGTAGATATACCCATATCTGCTCAAATCATCTGTGAAGGTGAGAAAATAACGATACCCTCCGCGAGCCTCAATATTCATTGGACCACATACATCAGTATGTATGATTTCCAACAAATCTGTTACTCGCTCCATAGTACCGGAGAACGACGTTTTAGTCATCTTGCCCATAAGGCATGGTTCGCAAGTACCAAGTCATTCATAATCAAGTGATTCCAAAAGTCCATCAGTATGGAGTTTCTTCATGTGTTTTATACCAATATGACCCAAACGGCAGTGCCACAAATAAGTTGCACTATCATTGTCAACTCTGCATCTTTTGGTTTCAACATTATGAATATATGTATCACTACTATCGAGATTCAACAAGAATAGACCACTCTTTAAGGGTGCATGACCATAAAAGATATTACTCATATAAATAGAACAACCATTATTCTCTGATTTAAATGAATAACCGTCTCGCATCAAACAAGATCTAGATAATGTGCATGCTTAACGCTGGCACCAAATAACAATTATTTAGGTCTAAAACTAATCCCGAAGGTAGATGTAGAGGTAGTGTGCCAACGGCAATCACATCGACTTTGGAACCATTTCCTACGTGCATCGTCACCTCGTCCTTAGCCAGTCTTCGCTTAATCTGTAGTCCCTGTTTCGAGTTGCAAATATTAGCAACAGAACCAGTACCAAATACCCAGGTGCTACTGCGAGCTCTGGTGAGGTACACATCAATAACATGTATATCACACATACCTTTGTTCACCTTGCCATCCTTCTTATCCGCCAAATACTTGCGGCAGTTCCGCTTCCAGTGACCAGTCTGTTTGCAATAGAAGCACTCAGTCTCAGGCTTAGGTCCAGACTTGGGTTTCTTCTCCTGAATAGCAACTTGTTTGCCGTTCTTCTTGAAGTTCCCCTTCTTCTTCCCTTTGCCCTTTTTCTTGAAACTGGTGGTCTTATTAACCATCAACACTTGATGCTCCTTCTTGATTTCTACCTCCGCAGCCTTTAGCATCGCGAAGAGCTCAGGAATAGTCTTATTCATCCCTTGCATATTATAGTTCATCATGAAGCTTTTGTAGCTTGGTGGCAGTGATTGAAGAACTCTGTCAATGACACTATCAACAGGAAGATTAACTCCCAGTTGAGTCAAGTGATTATGATACCCAGACATTTTGAGTATATGCTCACTGACAGAACTATTCTCCTCCATCTTGCAGCTATAGAACTTATTGGAGACTTCATATCTCTCAATCCGGGCATTTGCTTGAAATATTAACTTCAACTCCTGGAACATCTCATATGCTCCATGACGTTCAAAACGTCGTTGAAGTCCCGGTTCTAAGCCGTAAAGCATGGCACACTGAATTATCGAGTAGTCATCAGCTTTACTCTGCCAAACGTTCTTAAAATTGTCAGGAGCATCTGCAGCAGGCCTCGCACCCAGCGGTGCTTTCAGGATGTAATTCTTCTGTGCAGCAATGAGGATAATCCTCAAGTTACGGACCCAGTCCATGTAATTTCTACCATCATCTTTCTTTGCTTTCTCAAGGAACGCATTAAAATTCAACGGAACAACAGCACGGGCCATCTATCTCCAACAACATAGATAAGCAAAATACTATCAGGTACTAAGTTCATGATAAATTGAAGTTCAATTAATCATATTACTTAAGAACTCCCGCTTAGATAGACATCCCTCTTATCATCTAAGTGATCACGTCATCCATATCAACTAAACCATGACCGATTATCACATGAAATGGAGTAGTTTTCAATGGTGAACATCACTATGTTGATCATATCTACTATATGATTCACACTTGACCTTTCGGTCTCAGTGTTCCGAGGCCATATCTGCATATGCTAGGCTCGTCAAGTTTAACCCGAGTATTCTGCGTGTGCAAAACTGGCTTGCACCCGTTGTAGATGGACGTAGAGCTTATCACACCCGATCATCACGTGGTGTCTCGGCACGACGAACTTTGGCAATGGTGCATACTCAGGGAGAACACTTTTATCTTGAAATTTAGTGAGAGATCATCTTATAATGCTACCATCAAACAAAGAAGAATAAGATGCATAAAGGATAAACATCACATGCAATCAATATAAGTGATATGATATGGCCATCATCATCTTGTGCTTGTGATCTCCATCTCCGAAGCACCGCCATGATCACCATCGTCACCGGCGCGACACCTTGATCTCCATTGTAGCATCGTTGTCATCTCGCCAACTATTGCTTCTACGACTATCGCTACCGCTTAGTGATAAAGTAAAGCAATTATAGGGCGATTGCACTGCATACAATAAAGCGACAACCATATGGCTCCTGCCAGTTGCCGATAACTCCGTTACAAAACATGATCATCTCATACAAAAATATAGCATCATGTCTTGACCATATCACATCACAACATGCCCTGCAAAAACAAGTTAGACGTCCTCTACTTTGTTGTTGCAAGTTTTACGTGGCTGCTACGGGCTGAGCAAGAGCCGTTCTTACCTACGCATCAAAACCACAACGATAGTTCATCAACTAGGTGCTGTTTTAACCTTCTCAAGGACCGGCCGTAGCCACACTCGGTTCAACTAAAGTTGGAGAAACTGACACCCGCCAGCCACCTGTGTGCAAAGCACGTCGGTAGAACCAGTCTCGCGTAAGCGTACGCGTAATGTCGGTCCGGGCCGCTTCATCCAACAATACCGCTGAACCAAAGTATGACATGCTGGTAAGCAGTATGACTTGTATCTCCCACAACTCACTTGTGTTCTACTCATGCATATAACATCAACGCATAAAACCAGGCTCGGATGCCACTATTGGGGAACGTAGTAATTTCAAAAAAATTCCTACGCACACGCAGGATCATGGTGATGCACAACAACGAGAGGGGAGAGTGTCGCCCACGTACCCTCGTAGACCGTTAAGCGGAAGCGTTATGACAACACGATTGATGTAGTCGTACGTCTTCATGATCGACCGATCCTCAGCACCGAATGTACAACACCTCCGTGTTCAGCACACGTTCAGCTCGGTGACGTCCCGCGAACTCATGATCCAGTAGAGCTCGGGGAAGAGTTTCGTCAGCACGACGGCGTGCTGATGATGTTGATGAAGCTACCACAGCAGGGCTTCGCCTAAACACCGCTACAGTATGACCAAGGTGGATTATGGTGGAGGAGGGCACCGCACACGGATGGAGAGATCTCAATGATCAACTTGTGTCTAGAGGTGCCCCCCTGCCCCCGTATATAAAGGAGCAAGGGGGGAGAGGCGGCCGGCCAGGAGGAGTCCTACTCCCACTGGGAGTAGGACTCCCTCCTTTCCTAGTTGCAATAGGAGAAGGGGGAAGGAGGAGGGAGAGAGGAAGGAAAGGGGGGGCGCCGCCCCCCTCCTTGTCCAATTCGTACTAGAGGGAGAGGGGGCACGCGACCTGCCCTGGCAGCCCCTCCTCTCTTCCACTAAGGCCCATCATGGCCCATTAAACCCCCGGGGGGGGGGGGGTTCCGGTAACCCCCGGTACTCCGGTAAAATCCCGATTTCACCCAGAACACTTCTGATATCCAAATATAGGCTTACAATATATAAATCTTTATGTCTCGACCATTTCAAGACTCCTCTTCATGTCCGTGATCAAATCCGGGACTCCGAACTACCTTCGATACATCAACACATATAAACTCATAAAATTGATCGTCACAGAACTTTAAGCGTGCGGACCCTACGGGTTCGAGAACTATGTAGACATAACCGAGACACGTCTCCGGTCAATAACCAATAGCGGAACCTGGATGCTCATATTGGTTCCTACATATTCTACAAAGATCTTTATCGGTCAAACTGTACAACACTATACGTTGTTCTCTTTGTCATCAGTATGTTACTTGCCCGAGATTCGATCTTCGGTATCCAATACCTAGTTCAATCTCGTTATCGGCAAGTCTCTTTACTCATTCCGTAATACATCATCCTGTAACTAACTCATTAGTTATCATGCTTGCAAGGCTTATAGTGATGTGTATTACTGAGAGGGCCCAGAGATACCTCTCCGACAATCGGAGTGACAAATCCTAATCTTGATCTATGCCAACTCAACAAGTACCATCGGAAACACCTGTAGAGCACCTTTATGATCACCCAGTTACATTGTGACATTTGGTAGCACACAAAGTGTTCCTCCGGTACTCGGGAGTTGCATAATCTCATAGTCATAAGAACATGTATAAGTCATGAAGAAAGCAATAGCAGTAGACAAACGATCAAGTGCTAAGCTAACGGAATGGGTCAAGTCAATCACATCATTCTCCTAATGATGTGATCCCATTGATCAAATAACAACTCATGTCAATGGTTAGGAAACTTAACCATCTTTGATCAATGAGCTAGTCAAGTAGAGGCATACTAGTGACACTATGTTTGTCTATGTATTCACACATGTATTATGTTTCCGGTTAATACAATTCTAGCATGAATAATAAACATTTATCATGAAATAAGGAAATAAATAATAACTTTATTATTGCCTCTAGGGCATATTTCCTTCAGAAGATACCCCCCAAAAAACCTCAAAGGATGGTTCTCCATAGTAACAAGTAATAATAAATTTCAGCACGTAGTAATAATTTTTCCTTACAAATTTCCACTTACCAAGAGCGCTTCACTCCACGGCAACGGTGCCAGAAAAGATCCTTGATGACCCACAAGTATAGGGGATCAATCTTAGTCCTTTCGGTAAGTAAGAGTGTCGAACCCAACGAGGAGCAGAAGGAAATGACAAGTGGTTTTCGGCAAGGTAATTTCTGCAAGCACTGAAATTGTCGGTAACATGTAGTTTGATAACAAGATAATTTGTAATGAGCAAGTAAAGGTAACAGTAAATAAAGTGCAGCAAGGTAGCCCAATCCTTTTGTCCCAAAGGACAGGCCAAAACAGTCTCTTATAATAAGCAAAGTGTTCTTGAGGGTACACACAGGAATTTCATCTAGTCACTTTCATCATGTTGGTTTGATTCATGTTTGCTACTTTGATAATTTGATATGTGGGTGGACCGGTGCTTAGGTGCTATTCTTACTTGAACAAACCTCCTAATTATGATTAACCCCCTCACAAGCATCCATAACTATGAGAAAGGTATTAAGATAAAATCTAACCATAGCATTAAACTTTTAGATCCAAATCGGTTCCTTATGAAGTAGCGCATAAACTAAGGTTTAAGCTTCTGTCACTCTAGCAACCCATCATCTAATAACTACTCCATAATGCATTCCCTTAGGCCCAAATATGATGAAGTGTCATGTAGTCGACGTTCACATGACACCACTATGGGAATCAAAACATACATATCATCAAAATATCGAACACGTATCAAGTTCACATGATTACTTGCAACAAGATTTCTCCCGTGACCTCAAGAACAAAAGTAACTACTCACAAATGATAATAATTCTCAAGATCATAGGGGTATTAAATAGCATAATGGATTTGAACATATAATCTTCCACCAAATAAACCATATAGTAATCAACTACAAGGTGTAATCAACACTACTAGTCACCCACGGGTACCAATCTGAGGTTCCGGTACAAAGATTGAACACAAGAGATGAACTAGGGATTGAGAGGAGATGGTGTTGTTGAATATGTTGATGGAGATTACCCTCCCCAAGATGGAAGAGTTGTTGGTGATGATGATGACGATGATTTCCCCCTCCGGGAGGGAAGTTTCCCGGCGGAATCGCTCCGTCGGAGGGCAAAAGTGCTCCAGCCCAAGTTCCGCCTCGATACGGTGGCTCTCCGTCCCGAAAGTCCTCTCCTTATTTTTTCTAGGTCAAAATGACTTATATACCAGAAGAGGGGCACCAGAGGTGGGCCGAGGAGAGCACAACCCACCAGGGCACGCCTGGGCTGCCTGGCTTGCCCAAGTGGGTTGTGCCCACCTGGTGGGCCCCCTCTGGTAGTTGTTTGCTCCAACATTTTTAATATATTCCAAAACAATTCTTTGTAAATTTTCAGCTCATTTGGAGGTGTGCACAATAGGTAATTGTGGCGTAGCTTTTTTAGGTCCATAATTCCAGCTGCCAGCATTCTCCCTCTTTGTGTAAACCTTGCATATTATGAGAGAAAAGGCATTAGAATTACTCCATAAAGCATTATTATGCATAAAAACATAGTAAATAACAGTAGGTAATCATGATGCAAAATGGACGTATCAGTAGTGTCCGGGTCTTCCACAGTTGTAGCAATTACGATCACGACTAGAAGATCTTTTCTCATTGTAGGACCTTGACTTGGAGCTTCTATCTTTGCTTCTACTCTTGTAGAATCTGTTGAAGTTTTTCACCATTAGACTCAATTCCTTGTTGGAGACTAGCTTGTCACTTGATGTTGTAGGAGCATCACTTGAAGCTTTGTATGTACCACTTGACTTGTTGTGGAGCTCCTCCTTATCCTTGAGTGACATTTCATGAGCAACAATTCTTTCAATGACTTCCACGGGCTTGAGATCTTTGTAATTGGACATCATTTGGATCAATGTGCACACAGTGTCATATTTTCCATCCAAGGCTCTAAGGATCTTGTTGATGATGAACTTGTCGGTCATCTCTTCACTTCCTAAGCCGGCAATCCCATTTGTGATGAGAGCAAGCCTAGAGTACATTTCAACAACTCCTTCACCATCATTCATATTGAACTTGTCAAGTTGACTTTGAAGCACATCCAACTTGGATTCCTTGACGAACTTGGTACCTTCGTGCATATCAACTGAAGTATCCCAAATTTCCTTTGTATTCTTAAGGAGGCTGGTTTTGTTGAATTCCTCAAGGCACAAACCATTGAAGAGAATATCACAAGCTTGAGCATTGTATTGCAACATCTTCAATTCTCCCACGGTTGCTTTATGATTCGGCTCTCTACGATCCTCAAATAATTCACCTTTCAAGCCAATACGAACAATCGCCCAAACGGCGGGGTTATGACCAAGAATATGCATTTTCATCTTATGCTTCCAACTAGAAAAATTGGTACCATCTAAATATGGACCTCTATGGTGATAATTACCCTCACTAGACGCCATACTCTCATAGGTTGTGAAACCAAGGCTATGGTGACTAAAGCAATGGAAACCTAGGCTTACGGAGACCAAAGCTCTGATACCACTTGTAGGATCGAAAGTATGTCTAGAGGGGGAGGGTGATTAGACTACTTGACCAAATAAAACATAAACTTTTCCCAATTTTAGGTTTAGGCAGATTTTAGCAATTATGACAAGTCAAGCAACACCCTACACATGCAATTCTAAGAGTATAGCAGCGAAAAGTAAGGCATTGCACATGTAAGCAAAGGGAAGGGTTTGGAGAAAGCAAACGCAATGGGGACACGGTGATTTTTGGCGTGGTTCCGAATGGTGGTGCTATCGTACGTCCACGTTAATGGAGACTTCAACCCACGAAGGGTAACGACTGCTCGAGTCCACGGAGGCCTCCACCCACGAAAGGTTCACGAAGAAGCAACCTTGTCTATCCCACCATGGCCATCGTCCATGAAGGACTTGCCTAACTCGGGTAAATCTTCACGAAGTAGGCGATCTCCTTGCCCTTACAAACTTCTTGGTTCAAATTCACATCATGCCGGTGGCTCCCAAGCAACACCTAACAAATCTAGGAGACACCACTCTCCAAAAGTTAATAGACTGTGTGTTGATGATGAACTCCTTGCTCTTGTGCTTCAAATGATAGTCTCCCCAAAACTCAACTCTCTCACACAGATGGCTATGGTGAAAGAAGGATTTGAGTGGAAAGCAACTTGGGGAAGGCTAGAGATCAAGGTTCAAATGGTAGGAATGGAATCTCTTTATCTCAACACATGAGTAGGTGCAGTACTAAGTAGGTGGTTCTCTCTCAGAAAATAAGTAGTAGAAGTGTAGGCACGTTCTGATGGCTCTCTTACTGAGTAAGAGGGGGTGGAGGGGTATAAATACCCTCCACACAAAATCCAACCATTACACACTTTTGACCCAACTCGGTGGCACCGATCAGAAATCTCGGTGGCACCGACATGTGTAAAAGATATGAACGTTAGGAATCTCGGTGCGACCGACTAGAACAACTCGAATGAATCGACGTGCAATGGTTAGAGCAAGCCCCGTTTCGGTGGCACCGATTGCATCAACTCGGTAGGACTGAAGTGAAGCAATAAAGGAACAGAAAGGTTGGCACGCCGTCTCGGTGGGACGGATTGCAAATCTTGGTGGAACCGTAATTATTTCAACTGGTTACAGAAGGTTGGGCAAGCAAAACCGGTGCGACCGAGAACCATATCGGTGGATCCGATTTGTTAGGGTTTGGCAGTGGCTATATCCAGATGAATTCGGTGGCTCCGGATAGGGAAATATTGGTGGGCCCGAGTTGGAATGTAAGGTTTGGATAGAGAAAGTGGCTGAGGGTTTTGGAGCAATATGACTAGCACTTGAGCAAATAGATCTTTAAGCAACACCTCATCCCCTTTAATAGTATTGGCTTTCCTATGGACTCAATGCGATCTTGGATCACTTAACCAAAAATGTAGAGTCTTCAGCTTTTGCCAATCCATGTCCTTAGCATTTCGAGGGGTCCACAATCACTAGTCCTTGCCATGCCGATCATTGAACATCCTGAAATCTTTAACTTGAATGGACATTAGTTCAATGAGATGTATGTCGTTATGAATTACCAAAACCACCCAGAGATTATTTGCACTTTCACTCTCTTTACAATTCTTATTTTTTTCCTTTTCCACTTCAATCAGTTTTCCATATACACTTGCATTTAATCCTTGTAACTAGCAAGGCTAGTGAGGCTGACAATCAACTTTCTCTTTTCAATTCTCATTTTTTTGATGTTTTTTAAATTTACAAAAAGATCCAATTTTGTCTAAATTCAAGATTCTTTTGTTATTTTCAACATTTATGAACTTTGTTTAAAAAATTGTTAACCTTTTTGAAAACTGAAGATTGTTTTTTGCAATTTCATGATTTTCAAAAAGCTAATGGTCATCTTTTTAGCCAGCTTGACCGCTTGATCAGCTTCTCCAGAACAAGCAAGAGGCAGCGCCGAGCGGGATGAGTTTCGCTCGGGACCATTTTACTATTTTGACCTTGTCAGAAAACTTTAGCACAAAATAAACTTCCAGAATATTTCATGATCTGAGCCTTTTCAGAAACGCCTCAACTTGTGGCGTTTCTACTGCACTTAGACACACCAAACCTACCCACGTTGTTGACGTGGTCGACTAGCTACGTGGCAACATAGAAACGCCAGGCCTTGTGGCGTTACTGAAAACACCAGCATGTGTGGTGTTGGTGCCCAAATAAGAAACGTCATAGAGTGTGGCGTTTCCAGCAACATGTTTTTATTGCCACTTATCTATAAAGGAGAGCAACGCGGGTGAGTTTGGCATGTCTAAACGCAGTAGAAACGCCACAAGTCATGGTGTTTATCAAAAGGGTCAAACCGTGAAATAAAATTCTGGGGAGTTTATTTTATGCTATAGTTTTTTGACCAGGTCAAAACAGTGAAAACGTCCCTTCACTTGTTGGGTCGGCCAACAGAAGGAGTGCGTGAGCACTGGGTGTCTAGCCAGCGCAAGGAGCGCTATCTAGGATCTCTCATGAAAAGGAGCTACTGCTCGTTAAAGGATAAACGGGTGTGCTTCCTAGTGCATCATGCTTTGACCCAGTTTCTGTATTCTCACTAGTGTTCTTTATTTCAGTCTCCTTTCTTTACTGTGGCATTTTTATTTTTATTTTTTAAGAACTTAAACAAAGTTCATGAATTAAAAAATATTCTTATACTTTAAAATAATACACATTTTAAAACATTAAAGAATTTGGAAAAGGTTCATAATTACTTTAAATATTCGCAAAGTTTAAAATTTTTATCAGCATTTCAAAATGTTGATGAACTAAAATAGATAATGAATTTGAAAAAATATTCATGATTTAAAATATATATTCATATATTTAAAGATGAGAAAGTAAAAAATAAACAAGGAAAACAGGAACACAAAGGAAAACATAAAATGAAAAACCAAAAACAAAAACAAGTAAATACCACCAAAAAACTTAAAGAAAAAAAACTGAACAACAGAGTCATACATGCGCTGCCCCATTGCTGAAAGAACGCTTCATGGAAGTTGCTCGTTTTGTATCGACTATACTGTAGCCCACGCAATAAGCGTGAAATATGATTTTCCAGAAAAAGTGGAGTGGGGCTGGCTCATTTTATTGCAGGGAAGAAGAAACATGAAAGGAAAGAAGGATGGACTCCGTCCACGAGCGCTATTAAGCAAGACCATAGAAACTCTCGTTGAAGGGAGAAGCGGGGATCGATCTAGGGTCTGCTGGCAGATGGCTCACTCTGCTAGCCATTGCACCCGTGTCTTGCATGCGATAAGCAGTAGGCGCTATATGTACTTGATGCGAATGAAACCTATTTTTCTGTTTTCATGGGCTTTTTTTTACTATTGTTTCTTTTGTTTTTTGATTGGTTTTATTTTTTTCTTCTCTATTTTTCCGTTTGGTTTTATTGTTTCTTCTCCATTTTCGATCTTTCTTTTCTTTTTTTATGTTTGTTTTTGTTTTCACTCTATATTTTTTTATATGTCAAAAAAATTCTATTACACGTTTAACATTTTTTTCAATGCCAATTTAAAATATGGTCCACATTTTTTCTAAAAGCATTTTTCGAATGCTTGATTAACATTTTGCAAACACAAGATTAACATTTTTGTGAATACATGGTCAACATTTTTTCTGTACACACTCTTAAACATTTTCAAATTCTTGATTAACATTTTTCAAATACAAGATTAACATGTTCTAACACATGATCAACACTTTTTTATACATGTTTAACATTTTTAAAATCCTTGATTAAGATTTTTAAAATACTTCATCAATATTTTTCAAATACTTTCACCTTTTTATATACATGATAAAAAATCTTCATTTTTTAAGTACATGGTCAACATTTTTTATATACACAATTAACATTTTTCAAATGTTTGATTCACGTTTTTTTAAATACTTGTTCAACATTTTATTCAAATACTTGTTTATCATATTTTTTTAATATATGGTCAACATTTTTCCTATACACATTTAACATTTTCCAAATGCTTGACTAACATTTTCGAAGTAGTTGTTCAACATTTTTTTCAAATGCTTGCTTAGCATTTTTTTCAAAATACATTGTACCACATGCCTTATATACTATCATGTGCTAGTATATACATAGTACTTTATCATTCTAAATATGTTCATATACTATATCTAAGATATTACAAAGCAACCAATATGAAAAATGGCATGTGAGTCCATAGTTTTTTGTATATTTGAAAAATTCCTTCATATTTGTAAGTATGAAACAATATACTAAAAAAGATAGTACATACTATCTAAAAAGTATTATATAGACTGCCCAAATATTCTTATATACTACATACAACATATACATGCTCTGACTTCTGACAGATACTAGATACAATATACAAAACTCACGTGAGGGTAACTACCACTGAAACATGTATAGAAATATATTAACCATGTATTAAAAATGACGAATTTTTTATAATATATATAGGGTCACGCTATTCGTCACCCTGGGTGAGGAATAATTATTCTTGACCCCCCCCCCCCCCCCCAGCACCTCTTCTATTTTAGCATATGTGTACCGTATTTTTACATCCCGTATTTTATTATTATTTCATACGTCAAAAGAGAACGCCAGAAAATATTAAAGCGTTGTAAAAAATATTTATGTTATGTAAAATTACGAACACAAAATCATAGTGTAAAATATATATATATAATGTAATTTATGGTCTTATGACCAATATTTTTGTTATCTTATGTCAAATTTTATGTAGCAAAACGTTAGAAACATCTCTTTGTATGTCAAATGTGATTTATTTACGAAATGATCGTAAGATTACCTTAAGTGAAGAATAACTTGTTCTGCACCCTGGGTGATGAATAGTTTTCCTATATATATTGGTCTCGTAAATAAATTATATTTAACATACAAAGAGATGTTTCTAAAGATTTACTACGTAAAATTTGACATAAGAAAACAAAAATATTGGTCATAATACCATAAATTACATTATATATATTTTCTATACTATGATTTTATGTTTGTAATTTTACGTAACATAAATATTTTTTACGACGCTTTATCTTACGTTCACTTTTTACATATGAAATAAGAAAACATTTTCGGGATGTAAAAATGCGGTACACTGATGCTAAAAATAAAGGGGGGGGGGGTCAAGAATAACTATTCCTCACCCAGGGTGATGAATAGCGCGACCCTACATATATATTATAAAAAATCATCATTTTTAATACATGGTCAATATATTTCTATACATGTTTAAATTTTTTCAAAACATTATGTGAAATACATTTTTGTAATGTATACATCTTTAGAATATTTGGGAGCGTAAACGAAAGTAAAAAAAGAAAACAAAAAAGAAAACAAAAAACAAAAACAAAAACGAGGCATTGGCGTCCCTCATAATGGGCCGGCCCATACGCTCGCTCGACGCGAGACATAGTCGCACCCGACTCCGTCTAGGGATAGAGATGGAGTTTATGCCAAGGAATTCCGTCCTAGTTTAATTGGGAGATCAATTTACCAATTAACAAAGACGTTGAAGTTGATTCAAATCAAAATGGCATCCAAAATAACAATGAAGGAATCCGACAGGAATACTTCCAAGGATTTAAAACCAACTGTATGTTCTGAAATATATTTCCTCCTTTCACATATAAACATTAGTTGCAACACCATAAGGAGTTCATTTGAGCAACTCTAAATAAAACAAAAAAAAGCTAAAAAGATCTGATGTTAGATTTTTAAATAAACATGTTGTAATTCACACACAAAAAAATCCCAGGTCAGGATGTTACTGCTCCCGTGGGTAGGCGAGACATGCGTAAAATGATTAGTGCGAGGCACAATGTTTTCGAGGACCATGATGATGGCGACCGTGTGGCGCGGCACACTCGGCGAATTGAGTCGGACCTCTTCTTCTATGAGCATCATGTCGTGTCCATGCCTTCGAACCTCCTAAGGGTGCCCTGTATGTAAGGACGTGAAATTCGCCCCATGTTGGACGACAAAGCAAGGACTTGCGTAATGCTACAACGACGACGAGTCCCTCGCCAATGGCGACATGCAAAGAGGAGCCTTCTTGGTGTGTCAAATTGTCGGCTCTTCGCACACGCAATCGACCGAGCGAACAATATGGACCGACACATTTTTATGACGTATACAGTGTTAGGGAACGTAGCATGCAATTTCAAAAAAAAATTCTACGATCATGCAAGATCTATCTAGGAGATGCATAGCAACGAGAGAGGGAGAGTGTGTCCACGTACCCTCGTAGACCGAAAGCGGAAGCGTTAGTTTAACGCGGTTGATGTAGTCGAACGTCTTCTCGAGTCAACCGATCAAGTACCGAATGTACGACACCTTCGAGTTCTGCACATGTTCAACTCGATGACGTCACTCGAACTCTTGATCCAGTAAAGTGTCGAGGGAGAGTTTCGTCAGCACGACGGCGTGGTGACGGTGATGGTGAAGTGATCCGCGCAGGGCTTTGCCTAAGCACTACGACAATATGACCGGAGGAGTAAACGGTGGAGGGGCGCCGCACACGGCTTGAAACAATTGTGTGTCTAGGAGGCGCCCCCTCCCACGTATATAAAGGAGGGAGGGGAGAGGAGGCCAGCCAAGGGGAGGAGTCCTACTAGGACTCCAAGTCCAATTCGGACCCCCCTTCCTTTTACCGGAGAGGAAAGGGGGAAGGAGAAGGAGAAGGAAAGGGGAGGTGCCGCCCCCTTCCCAACTCCAATTCGGACCCCTACCAAGTAGGGGCACGCCAGCCCCTTGTGGGCTGGGGTGCCTCCCTCCCAAGGCCCATGTGGCCCGTCACTTCCCCCAGGGGGTTCCGATAACCCCCCATTACTCCGATAAATACCTGATACACTCCAGAACCATTCCGGTGTCTGAATACTATCGTCCAATATATCAATCTTTACCTACCAACCATTTAGAGACTCCTCGTCATGTCCGTGATCTCATCCGGGACTCCGAACAATCTTCGGTCACCAAAACACATAACTCATAATACAAATCGTCATCGAACATTAAGCGTGCGGACCCTACGGGTTCGAGAACTATGTAGACATGACCGAGACAAATCTCCGGTCAATAACCAACAGCGGAACCTGGATGCTCATATTGGTTCCGACATATTCTACGACGATCTTTATCGGTCAAACCACAATGACAACATACGTCGTTCCCTTTGTCATCGGTATGTTACTTGCCCGAGATTCGACCGTCGATATCTTCATACCTACTTCAATCTCGTTACCGGCAAGTCTCTTTACTCGTTCTATAATGCATCATCCCGTAACTAACTCATTAGTCACATTGCTTACAAGGCTTATCATGATGTGCATTACCAAGAGGGCCCAGAGACACCTCTCTGATACTCGGAGTGACAAATCCTAATCTCGATCTATGCCAACCCAACAAACACCTTCGGAGATACCTGTAGAGCATCTTTATGATCACCTAGTTACGTTGTGGCGTTTGATAGCACACAAGGCATTCCTCTGGTATCCGGGAGTTGCATAATCTCATAGTCAAAGGAATATGTATAAGTCATGAAGAAAGCAATAGCAATAAAACTTAATGATCATTATGCTAAGCTAACGGATGGGTCTTGTCCATCACATCATTCTCCTAATGATGTGACCCCGTTCATCAAATGACAACACATGTCTATGGTCAGGAAACTTAACCATCTTTGATTAACGAGCTAGTCTAGTAGAAGCATATTAGGGACACTTTTATTTGTCTATGTATTCACACATGTATAAAGTTTCCAGTTAATACAATTCTAGCATGAATAATAAACATTTTATCATGATATAGGGAAATATAAATAACAACTTTATTATTGCCTCTAGGGCATATTTCCTTCAGTCTCCCACTTGCACTCGAGTCAATAATCTACATTACATTGTAATGATTCTAACACCCATGGAGTCTTGGTGCTGATCATGATTTGCTCGTGGAAGAGGCTTAGTCAACGGGTCTACAACATTCAGATCCGTATATACTTTGCAAATCTCTATGTCTCCCTCCTTGACTTTATCACGGATGGAGTTGAAGCGTCTCTTGATGTGTTTGGTTCTCTTGTGAAATCTGGCTTCCTTTGCCAAGGCAATTGCTCCAGTATTGCCACAAAAGATTTCCATTGGACCCGATGCACTAGGTATTACACCTAGATCGGATATGAACTCCTTCATCCAGACTCCTTCATTTGCTGCTTCCGAAGCAGCTATGTACTCCGCTTCACACGTAGATCCTGCCACAACGCTTTGCTTGGAACTGCACCAACTGACAGCTCCTCCATTCAATATAAATACGTATCCGGTTTGTGACTTAGAGTCATCCGAATTAGTGTCAAAACTCGCATCGACGTAACCATTTACGACAAGATCTTTGTCACCTCCATAAACGAGAAACATCAGGTCTTTGTCCTTTTTAGGTATTTCAGGATGTTCTTTACCGCTGTTCAATGATCCACTCCTGGATTACTTTGGTACCTCCCTGCTAAACTAATATCAAGGCACACATCAGGTCTGGTACACAGCATTGCATACATGATGGAACCTATGGCTGAAGCATAGGGAATGACTTTCATTTTCTCTTTATCTTCCGCAGTGGTCAGGCATTGCGTCTTAATCAACTTCACACCTTGTAACACACGCAAGAACCCTTTCTCTGACTGATCCATTTTGAACTTTTTCAAATCTTTATCAAGGTATGTGCTTTGTGAAAGTCCAATTAGTGTCTTGATCTATCTTTATAGATCTTGATGCCCAATATATAAGCAGCTTCACCGAGATCTTTCATTGAAAAATTCTTATTCAAGTATCCTTTTATGCTATCCAGAAATTCTATATCATTTCCAATCAACAATATGTCATCCACATATAATATTAGAAATGCTACAGAGCTCCACTAACTTTCTAGTAAATACAGGCTTCTCCGAAAGTCTGTATAAAACCATATGCTTTGATCACACTATCAAAGCATATACTCCAACTCTGAGATGCTTGCACCAGTCCATAAATGGATCGTTGGAGCTTGCACAGTTTGTTAGCACCTTTAGGATTGACAAAACCTTCTGGTTGAATCGTATACAACTCTTCTTTAAGAAATCCATTAAGGAATGCAGTTTTGACGTCCATTTGCCAGATTTCATAATCATAAAATGCAGCAATTGCTAACATGATTCGGACAGACTTAAGCATCGCTACGGGTGAGAAGGTCTCATCGTAGTCAACTCCTTGAACTTGTCGAAAACCTTTCGCAAAAAGTCGAGATTTTTAGACAGTAATATTACCATCAGTGCCAGTCTTCTTCTTGAAGATCCATTTATTCTCTATGGCTTGCCGATCATCGGGAAAGTCAACCAAAGTCCATACTTTGTTCTCATACATGAATCCCATCTCAGATTTCATGGCCTCAAGCCATTTCGAGGAATCTGGGCTCATCATCGCTTCGTCATAGTTCGTAGGTTCGTCATGCTCTAGTAATATGACGTCCAGAACGGGGTTACCGTACCACTCTGGTGCGGAACGTACTCTGGTTAACCAATGAGGTTCGGTAGTAACTTGATCTGAAGTTTCATGATCATTATCATTAGCTTCCTCACTAATTGGTGTAGGCATCACGGGAACATTTTTTTGTGATGAACTACTTTCCAATTCAAGAGAAGGTACAATTACCTCATCAAGTTCTACTTTCCTCCCACTCACTTCTTTCGAGAGAAACTCCTTCTCTAGAAAGGATCCATTATTAGCAACAAATATCTTGCCTTTGGATCTATGATAGAAGGTGTACCCAACAATTCCTTTTGGGTATCCTATGAGGACGCACTTCTCCGATTTGGGTTCGAGCTTATCAGGTTAAAGCTTTTTCACATAAGCATCGCAACCCCAAACTTTCAGAAACGACATCTTAGGTTTCTTGCCAAACCGCAGTTCATACGGTGTCATCTCAACGGATTTAGATGGTGCCCCATTTAACGTGAATGCAGCTGTCTCTAATGCATAACCCCAAAACGATAGTGGTAAATCAGTAAGAGATATCACAGATCGCACCATATCTAATAAAGTACGGTTACAACTTTAAGACACACCATTACGCTGTGGTGTTCCAGGTGGAGTGAGTTGCGAAACTATTCCACATTGTTTTAAATGAAGACCAAACTCGTAACTCAAATACTCGCCTCCGCGATCAGATCATAGAAACTTTATTTTCTTGTTACAATGATTTTCCATTTCACTCTGAAATTCATTGAACTTTTCAAATGGTTTAGACTTGTGTTTCATTAAGTAGATATACCCATATCTGCTCAAATCATCTGTGAAGGTCAGAAAATAATGATACCCGCCGCGAGCCTCAACACTCATCGGACCACATACATCGGTATGTATTATTTCCAATAAGTCAGTGGCTCGCTCCATTGTTCTGGAGAACAGAGTTTTAGTCATCTTGCCCATGAGGCATGGTTCGCAAGCATCAAATGATTCATAATCAAGTGGTTCCATAAGTCCATCCGCATGGAGTTTCTTCATGCGCTTTACACCAATATGACCTAAACGGAAGTGCCACAAATATGTTACACTATCATTATCAACTTTGCATCTTTTGGCATCAATATTATGAATATGTGTATCACCTCGATCGAGATTCAACAAAAATAGACCACTCATCAAGGGTGCATGACCATAAAAGATATTACTCATATAAATAGAATAACCATTATTCTCTGATTTAAATGAATAACCTTCTCACATCAAACAAGATCCAAATATAATGTTCATGCTCAACACTGGCATCAAATAACAATTATTCAGGTCTAAAACTAATCCCGAAGGTAGATGTAGAGGTAGCGTGCCGACAGCGATCACATCGACCTGGAATCATTTCCGACGCACATCGTCACCTCGTCCTTAGCCGATCTTTGTTTAATCCGTAGCCCCTGTTTCGAGTTGCAAATATGAGCAACAGAACCAGTATCAAATACCCAGGCACTACTACGAGCATTAGTAAGGTACATATCAATAACTTGTATATCAAATATACCTTTGTTCACTTTGCCATCCTTCTTATCCGCCAAATACTTGGGGCAGTTCCGCTTCCAGTGTCCAGTCCCTTTGTAGTAGAAGCACTCAGTTTCAGGCTTAGGTACAGACTTGGGCTTCTTCCCGGGAGTAGCAACTCGCTTGCCATTCTTCTTGAAGTTCCCCTTCTTTCCTTTGCCCTTCTTCTTGAAACTAGTGGTCCTGTTAACCATCAACACTTGATGCTCCTTCTTGATTTCTACCCCCGTAGCTTTGAGCATCGTGAAGAGCTCGGGAATAGTCTTTCCATCACTTGCATATCATAGTTCATCACGAAGCCTTTGTAGCTTGGTGGCAGTGATTGAAGAACTTTGTCAATAACACTATCATCCAGAAGATTAACTCCCAACCGAGTCAAGTGGTTATGGTACCCAGACATTTTGAATATGTGTTCACTAACAGAATTGTTCTCCTCCATCTTGCAGCTGTAGAACTTGTTGGAGACTTCATATCTCTCAACTCGGGCATTTTCTTGAAATATTAACTTCAACTCCTGGAACATCTTGTATGGTCCATGATGTTCAAAATGTCTTTGAAGTCCCGATTCTAAGCCGTAAAGCATGGCACACTGAACTATCGAGTAGTCATCAGATCGAGCTTGTCAGATGTTCATAACATTAGCAGTTGCTCCTGCAGCAGGCCTTTCACCTAGCGATGCATCAATGATACAATTCTTCTATGCAGCAATGAGGATAATCCTCAAGTTACAGACCCAGTCCGTGTAGTTGCTACCATCATCTTTCAACTTAGCTTTCTATAGGAACACATTAAAATTCAAGGGAACGGTAGCACGGGCCATTGATCTACAACATAGATGTGCAAAAACTATCAGGACTAAGTTCATGATAGATTAAGTTCAATTAATCATATTACTTAAGAACTCCCACTTAGATAGACATCCCTTGAGTCATCTAAATGATCACGTGATCCATATCAACTAAACCATGTCCGGTCATCATGTGAGATGGATTAGTTTTCAATGGTGAACATCTCTATGTTCATCATATCTACTATATGATTCACGCTCGACCTTTCGGTCTCTAGTGTTCCGAGGCCATGTATGTACATGATAGGCTCTTCAAGTTTAACCTAAGTATTCCGCATGTGCAAAACTGTCTTGCACCCGTTGTATGTGAACGTAGAGCTTATCACACCCGATCATCACATGGTGTCTCGGCATGATGAACTGTCGCAACGGTGCATACTCAGGGAGAACACTTATACCTTGAAATTTAGTGAGGGATCATCTTATAATGCTACCGCCGTACTAAGAAAAATAAGATGCATAAAAGATAAACATCACATGCAATCAAAATATGTGACATGATATGGTCATCATCATCTTGGGCCTTTGATCTCCATCTCCAAAGCACCGTCATGATCTCCATCGTCACCGGCTTGACACCTTGATCTTCATCGTAGCGTCGTGGTCGTCATGCCAACTATTGCTTCCACAACTATCGCTAACACGTAGTGATAAAGTAAAGCAATTACATGGTGATTGCATTTCATACAATAAAGCGACAACCATAAGGCTCCTGCCAGTTGCCGATAACTTTTACAAAACATGATCATCTGATACAACAGCGTATATCACATCATGTCTTGACCATATCACATCACAACATGCCCTGCAAAAACAAGTTATATGTCCTCTACTTTGTTGTTGCAAGTTTTACGTGGCTGCCATGGGCTTTTAGTAAGAACCGTTCTTACCTACACATCAAAACCACAACGATGTTTCATCAAGTTTGTTGTTTTAACCTTCAACAAGGACCGGCCGTAGTCAAATTCGATTCAACTAAAATTGGAGAAACAGACACCCGCCAGCCACCTTTATGCAAAACAAGTTGCATGTCTGTCGGTGGAACCGGTCTCATGAATGTGGTCATTTAAGGTTGGTCCGGGCCGCTTCATCCAACAACACCGCCGAATCAAAATAAGACATTGGTGGTAAGCAGTATGACTATGATCGCCCACAACTCTTTGTGTTCTACTCGTGCATATCATCTATGCATAGACCTGGCTCGGATGCCACTGTTAGGGAATGTAGCATGCAATTTTAAAAGAATTCCTACGATCATGCAAGATCTATCTAGGAGATGCATAGCAACGAGAGGGGGCGAGTGTGTCCACATACCCTCGTAGACCGAAAGCGGAAGCGTTAGTTTAATGCG
Organism: Triticum urartu; assembly: GCF_003073215.2. Lineage (NCBI taxonomy): Eukaryota > Viridiplantae > Streptophyta > Magnoliopsida > Poales > Poaceae > Triticum > Triticum urartu. Next base: position 329,959,550 of record NC_053026.1, read on the forward strand.
GTTGATGTAGTCGAACGTCTTCTCGATTCAACCAAGCAAGTACCGAGCGTACGACACCTCCGAGTTCTGCACACGTTCAGCTTGATGACGTCCCTCGAACTCTTGATACAGCAAAGTGTCGAGGGAGAGTTTCGTTAGCATGACGGCGTGGTGACGGTGATGGTGAAGTGATCCGCGCAGGGCTTCGCCTAAGCACTATGACAATATGACCGGAGGAGTAAACGGTGGAAGGGGTGCCGCACATGGCTTGGAACAATTGTGTGTCTAGGAGGCGCCCCCTCCCATGTATATAAAGGAGGAAGGGGAGAGGAGGCTGGCCAAGGGGCGCCCCCAAGGGGAGGAGTCCTACTAGGACTCCAAGTCCAATTCGTACCCCCCTTCCTTTTACCGGAGAGGAAAGGGGGAAGGGGAAGGAGAAGGAAAGGGGAGGTGCCGCCCCCCTTTCTGACTCCAATTCGGACCCCTTCCAAGTGGGGGGCGCGCCAGCCCCTTGTGGGTTGGTGTGCCTCTCTCCCAAGGCCCATGTGTCCCATCACTTCCCCCGGGGGGTTCCGGTAACCCCCCCGATACTCCGATAAATACCCGAAACACTCCGGGACCATTCCGGTGTCCGAATACTATTGTCCAATATATCAATATTTACCTCTCAACCATTTCGAGACTCCTCGTCATGTCCGTGATCTTCGGTCACCAACACACATAACTCATAATACAAATCTTCATCGAACATTAAGCGTGCGGACCCTACGGGTTCGAGAACTATGTAGACATGACCGAGACACACCTTCGGTCAATAACCAACAGTGGAAACTGGATGCTCATATTGGTTCCTACATATTCTACAAAGATCTTTATCGGTCAAACCGCAATGACAACATACGTCATTCCCTTTGTCGTCGGTATGTTACTTGCCTGAGATTCGATCGTCGGTATCTTCATACCTAGTTCAATCTCATTACCGGCAAGTCTCTTTACTCGTTCCATAATGCATCATCTCATAACTAACTCATTAGTCACATTGCTTGCAAGGCTTATCATGATGTGCATTACCGAGAGGGCCCAGAGATACACTACAAAAAGAGACACTTCCGTGATGATACGTGTTTGTCACAGTAGGTCACGTTTTCTGTCATGCATGTACATCCATGACGATTTTATGACAGAATCAAGATAGTCATACCTGTGCTGTTGTAGAAGTGTTCCATGAAATTACCAAAATTATAATCACGGAAGTGTCCACTTCCATGATGATAAATGGCACGTCATGAAAGTGCTTTCGTCAAGGGTGACCGAACGTGGCATCCACCGTAACGGGTCACCGTTAAGCTATTGGGTCCGGTTTTGGATCCGATAACCCGTTAACATCCCGGACCAATCAGGATTTTCCACGTGTAAAATTCTCATTGGCCGGAGGAAACACGTATTGCCTCACCGTTGGGACAGATGTCATCCACTCAATGGACGGGAGGCGCCTATGATAGGTCAACACGTGGCACGGCCCAATAGTGGCCCATTCCGGTGAAAAAAGCCGGCCCAGTAAAAATTAGCAGGCTGGCCCATATATGAAGGAAATATGCCCAAGAGGCAATAATAACGTTATTATTTATTTCCTTATTTCATGATAAATGTTTATTATTCATGCTATAATTGTATTAACCGAAAACATAGTACATGTGGGAATACATAGATAAACATAGTGTACTAGTATGCCTCTACTTGACTAGCTCATTGATCAAAGATGGTTAAGTTTCCTAGCCATAGACATGAGTTGTTATTTGATCAACGGGATCACATCATTAGGAGAATGATGTGATTGACTTGACCCATTTTGTTAGCTTAGCACTTGATCGTTTAAGTTTACTGCTATTGCTTTCTTCATGACTTATACATGTTCCTATGACTATGAGATTATGCAACTCCCGAATACCGGAGGAACACTTTGTGTGCTACCAAACGTCACAACGTAACAGGGTGATTATAAAGGTGCTCTACAGGTGTCTCTGATGGTGTTCGTGGAGTTGGCATAGATCGAGAATAGGATTTGTCACTCTGATTGTCGGAGAGGTATCTCTGGGCCCTCTCGGTAATGCACATCACTATAAGCCTTGCAAGCAATGTGACTAACGAGTTAGTTGCGGGATGTTGCATTACAGAAAAAGTAAAGAGACTTGCCGGTAATGAGATTGAACTAGGTATTGAGATACTGATGATCGAATCTCAGGCAAGTAACATACCGATGACAAAGGGAACAACGTATGTTGTTATGCGGTTTGACCGATAAAGATCTTCGTAGAATATGTAGGAACCAATATGAGCATCCAGGTTCCGCTATTGGTTATTGACAGGAGACGTGTCTTGGTCATGTCTACATAGTTCTCGAACCAGTAGGGTCCGCACGCTTAAAGTTTTGTGACGATCGGTATTATGAGTTTTTGTGTTTTGATGTACCGAAGGTAGTTTGGAGTCCCGGATATGATCACGGATATGACGAGGAGTCTCGAAATGGTCGAGACGTAAAGATCGATATATTGGATGACTATGTTCGGACACCGGAAGGGTCCCGGAAGGTTTCGGACATATACCGGAGTACCGGGGTTACCGGAACCCCCCACCCCGGGAAGCTATTGGGCCTTATGGGCCTTAGTGGAGAAGAGAGAGGGCATCCAGGAGGTGGCGCGCGGCCCCCCTTGCCCCAATCCCAATTGGACAAGGGGAAGGGGCGGTGGCCCCCCTCTCCTTCCTTCTCTCCACCTCCTCCTTCCCCCCTTCTCCTACTCCAACTAGGAAAAGAGGGAGTACGAGCCTTGGAGCGCCCTCTTCCTTGGGCGGCCGCCTCCCCCTAGCTCCGTTATATACGGGGCAGGGGCACCCCATAGACACAAAAATTGATCTGTTGATCTCTTAGCCGTGTGCGGTGCCCCCTCCACCATAATCCACCTCGGTTATATCATAGCGGTGCTTAGGCGAAGCCCCGCGTCGGTAGCTTCATCAACATCGTCACCATGCCGTCGTGCTGACGAAACTCTTCCCTGAGCTCTACTGGATCATGAGTTCGTGGGACGTCACCGAGCTGAATGCGGAGGTGTCGTACGTTCGATGCTGAGGATCGGTCGATCGTGAAGACGTACGACTACATCAACCGTGTTGTTATAACGCTTCCGCTTAACGGTCTACGAGGGTACGTGGACGACACTCTCCCCTCTTGTTGCTATGCATCACCATGATCTTGCGTGTGCGTAGGAATTTTTTTGAAATTACTACGTTCCCCTACAATATAAGGCCTACTTGTGTCAGGTCCATTTAAGCCCACAACCCATACGAGATGTGCCAATTCGGCCCGTTAAAGATTTGACACCATTGCAGCCCATCGTCAGTTCAAGCCCGTTAACATCCCGCTATATATTTGGGCTCAATATCGGCCCGATGTGATTTCGGCTTGTTAACGACCCATTCAAGGGATGGGCCAATTTTCAGGATGTACATCTTCCGGCCTTTTGGCGACCCATTTAAGTGTTGGGCCAATTTCCGGCTAGGTGTGCCTTTCAGCCTGTTGACGGCCCATAAATGAGTTGGGCCATTTGTAGTCGGACCTTAGTTTTGCCTTTTAGTGACCCGTTTAAGTGTTGGGCCAATTCCCGACCCGGTGTGTCTTTCAGCCTATTGACGGCCCATAAATGAGTTGGGCCATTTGTAGTCGGACCTGAGTTTTGGCCTTTTAATGGCCCATGCTCTTCATGGTCCAATACGAAGCCAGTTTCTCTTTCGGCCTGCTAAAGGCCCACAACATAGTTGGGCCATTTACAGTATGACCTGACTTTCGGCCTCTTAGCAGCCCATGCTCTTCATGGTCCAGTACGAGCCTGCTGTCTCTTTCGGCCTGCTAAAGGCCCATAGTATAGTTGGGCCATATGTAGCCCGACCTTAGTAACTGCCTATTAACGGCCCGTGAAATCAAATGGGCCCACCTGCTACCCGCTTCGATGTCGGCCTGTTAACGATCCGGGAGGTAAGAGGGCCGACCATTAACTTTCAGCCTGGTAACGGCCCATTAACTTAATGGGCCCACTAAAGTTCGTACATGTCTTTAGGCCCAATTAGATAATTTGTGCCCATTACGACGAGCAATTATGCACAGGACCAAAACCGATCAAGCAAAGGTACGGCATACAGGGAAAAATGTTGCACATCCAGCATATATTACAGGAAATTACATCCAGTGGGCAATCGAAGATTGATGCCAGTGCAAATAAATGAACATAACCTAACGATCTACAACGTCAAAATATGCAACCTCAGCGCGGATGATGCCCATAAGCATGTGGGCAAGTTCTTGTTGCTTTGCTATACTGTCTCTGAAAACATTGATCAGTTGTTGTTGCGCACGAATGTGTAGCTCTGATTCCTCCACCATTTCCATCATTGCTTCAGCCATTAATTGGTTCACAAACATACATTTTTTCCGTTGCATTTGAGATAGAGGAAACTGAACAGATTCAGATGGCGATTTTGGCAGGCTTGTATTATTGATAGTGGAGAGTGTGTCGACCACTGCATCATAACATAAATTAGGAGGGGAACCGAACAAATTAATCATGAGTTATTGCCATATTACCCGTCCTAGATTTATTGGAAAGAAACAATGGGGTTGCCTTGCTGTTTTCAGAGTTTGCCTTCTTATCTTCAGCAGCCTGCACCAAATTAACACACTAGCATTGCTATCATTGGCCAGGTCAGATAATTGGAAAGCAACATTGACACAATGAATGTTTGGGAAACCAGACCACACCAGCCTACACCAAATTAGCACAATATGGCACATCTATCATCAGCCAGGTAAGGTAATACGAAAGCAACATTGACACAATGAATGAATGGGCAACCAGAGCAGCACTACAATTCAGTAATGTGCATGATATGAGATAGTACACTCATGCAGCTCAGTATGCAAAACTACCAGGCAGTTTTCCTTACAAAAATCAACATTGTCGCCTTTAACATTTTGCTACAACTGAATTTAGATCAGATAAAGGTTGGATTCACACCGATTAACAAAATACATGCTGATGTAAAAATATAGTGATATACAACTGGTACTTACATCAGCATTGGAGCACAGAGAATTCCCGCAAGATACTTTCCTCGAATACGATCCCAGTACAGAAAGTCTTGTATCCTTTAAGCTTATTTTCTAAAAGAGAGATGGGTAAGAAACGTGTCGAAAATATGATCAGAATGCTATAAAATTTCATGATGCGAGGATACGCACACGCTTCTTAGAATTGAGTTGACATATTTTTGCTGGACTGGAGCGGACTAGTTCTTTGGCCACTGGAATCTGCTTATTATCAATGGGAGTTGGGTTTCTCTGTGCTGGAGCAGTATCTATGAAAACTGGAGTTGGTTTATTATCTCCTGGCATTTGGATCTTTTGCAAAGACCTAGTTTGTAACCCTTCAGATTCTAACATAGCTGTCTTCCCCTTGCATGCCTTATATAGAAGAATGGTGCTTCAATTATAGAACATGCTACATCAGAGATGGAATAGGTATGGAAGAATAGAAAGGCATGACATATTGACATGTATTCCCTCCATCCAGAAATAAATGGATGGGTCTAGGCATATTTCAGTTCTAGATACATCCAGTTTTATCCATTTCTGCGACATGTAATCCGGACGGAGGGAGTATGATGTAAGATCTAGGGATACAGTGGGAGAACAGTGTAAAAAAACACTACTTGAATGTGAAACTGTATGCTAGCGGAATACATTACAGAAAAACACTAAGGCAACATATGCGTGTATGATTGGGAAACTAAGATGGCATTGCAAGAGACCACTAGAACAACACTTCAATGTGTAAAATGAACATGGTATGGTAGACATATGAAGTACATACTAATGAATAACAATGCATAAGATATTGAGAAGCCTGGTGTCCAAACTAAGAAGATGGCACTGCGATAGAGTAGAATGACAGTACTTGAATTTGAAAACATGTTATCATTAATGGAATAGGTACTGAAAAACAGGAAAGCATGCCATATTTACATGCATGATCAGCAGGCGAAGCACAAGGCATTATAATAGAGTAGATGCACTCCAGGACATTATATGCATGTTGTACCCATATCAAGGGCCAAGTTAGAGCAAGGACCTTATGGGGTGAATAGGATTCATCATCTTTCTGCAAGTCTTGTGATGAACTGCCTTTACATGTTCCATCATATTGGGTATCATTGACGTCATGTTTGTTGGCCGTTACATTGCTCCATGAGGTTCTTGTGGAGAATTATATCTGACATGCATGGAAGACAACTAGTAGTTAGATTTATGTAACGAGTGCCTGTAGGAGACGACATAAATAGTAGGACCGGGGTTAACTAGCAGCAATAGGTCTCAAAAACTAAAGGGAGAACACAGATGAAAGCTACAGAATATGTATCGTTTGTACTCAAGATTAACTAGATGGCACACAAAAGTATTAAGGAACAACATAGGTTATACTAGAAGTGGTATAATACTATAATCACCAGCCTGTGGCATAGCATTGGCTGATGGATGATAACTATGGAACAACGTTACCTAAAGAACAAGTCTCTTAGCTAAACTATGGAACAACGTTAACTCCTGAACAAGACCCGTAAGAGATCTGCATGAATATACAGTGAAATGTGATAATCTATTTTCCATGCTTAGATGAATAACAAAGCCATAAATGTTGCACACAAGTAAGATGAGGGTACAACCTATCTGGCCGCCATCCGTAGGAGTGAGCATCATGTGCTGACTTGTCGATGGCCCTGCAGTTGTTATGGCTGTCCATGTCGGGCACGCGCATTTGATGCAGGGAACTGTTGAGTGGGGACTATAGCTCCCTTCTGGTGTATGCTTCCCTTGTTGGAGCAGCTACGATGAGTCGGAAGATGGTGTGGCTGAAGATGCAGAAAAAGCATAATATTAAGAACGACACATCTCTCTGATATGAAGAAATACCCTAAGAGATCAACAGCAAGGCACAAGAGTGGTCAGACGTCTGTTGACTGAAGACTAAATTGGGGCCACACAATTTTATTTTATTTTGGTACTATCCGATCTACGCCGGATGGCTCGATGGCCGTCTTGTGCCTCCCGGCTGACAATGTTCGGAATCTTCCCCGAAGAGCCAGCGACCACCGGCAGAGCAGCCTGCCTCCGCCGTCCGTGGCCCCGAGCAAAACCCCGCTCTCCGCCCCATCGCACTGGCGTGGTTGCGCCGCCCCCGGGCCAATCCACAAAGACTCGCCGTCATCCAGATCCGGCGGCAGCAGTACCTTCAACCCACGCAACTCTAAGATAGCCATCCAAGAGCTACTTCCGCGGTGAACTTGCGCCCCCATACCCTTACGTTAGACACCAGCCAACCGACAGCCTAGGAGCTCCGCCGGCTCGAGGGGTGCTGCTTCCCATTGGGAATCGACTGGCCCAGAATAAAAATCCAAACAACTTGTGCCTAAATAAAGTGATTTGAGATGAGGGTGCGATCTATGTGGCGGCTCGGTGAAGTAGGCAGCTCCAGCTGCCTAATCGGTGAGGCCGGTGTGGTTGTGGTGGCTACCGGTGGCAGGGAAGCCGAGATGTCGTGATGGTCGACGGCTACGGGGAAGCAGCACCGGGGCTCTGGACGGGTCCAAAGTTGGAGCCGCTCCGGCGCCGTGAACAACGGTGGGGGTGAATTGGCTCCGGTACGGTTCACGCGGTCGTCGTCGAGGCAGCTCCGGCAGCACGGAGTAAGAGGCACACAGCCCAGTGCATGACGGCAAATGGACAGCGTCTCCAGGATTAGAGAGGAGGGCGCTGTGAATTTGGTGCGGTGGGGGGCGCCATGGAGGAGGGGCTGAGGTTTTGCGGCTCGAGAGAAGGGATCTTCCGGGGAGAAGGTGATTTGGCGCCCACGAGGTATGAATGGGGAATTGGGAGGGGGAACTATGTCTTACGGACGCATTTGTTTGAAATGTGGGATGGAGTTATAGTTCTAGCCCTGCCTTTAGGCTTCTCGGCTTGGGTCTGTGTACTGGGGGTCGGGTATAGTAGAGTAACTTTGCTTCTCCCAAATAGTGGGCACGAGTGATTTCGGGCGAGGAGGGCGTGTTTTGAAATATAGTGGGCGCGAGCAATTTTGGCGAGGAGGGCGTGTTTTGAAATATAGTGGGCGCAAGCGATTTCGGGCAAGGAGAGCGTGTTTTGAAATAGTGGACGCGAGCTATTTCGAGCGAGGAGAGGGTGTTTTGCCAACCATGGTTTATGAATTATTCGGCACATGTCATTTCGGCTGAGGAGAAGGCGCGCTTGGATGAAGTTATGAACTTACCCTCGATGTACAACGGGCCAATTGATGTGTGTCCCACATAGGCCAGTAATTTTGCGTCTCCCATTTATTTGCTCGGGTGAATTCCACCAAGCAGAGGGTGTTTAACGGTTCGTTCAAATTTTGGAAGAACGGGCATCCACGTCTACCTTACCAAGTCGATTCGAATCAAATTTTGAAATATTAGCTTGCCATTTCTTTTTTAGATGGAGAGATGATGCTCAGGAGTAATGTGTTTTTACATGCTCGTTGCTAGCGATTTACTATATGACAAATAGTTGACCCACTAAAAAACGGGAATCAAACCCAAAATGAAATATCTCGATTTAATGAAATAGCTCATTCACCAGGTCAAAATAGTGAACTAAATCCAAGAGTGAACACCTCAATCGAGTAGCATCTTGTACAGTATTAGTATTATAGTACTCCATTAACATGTTGAAAGTCAAATTAATGAACTTGTTTGATATACGCATATCTCCATTCATGTGTGGATTGCAGACAACATGTTCTCCAATTTAAACATTTGAATGCAAGTTTATATCAAAACATGGTTTATATCAGTCTTTGATGCATAAAACGCGACCTCCCCCTCTCCCGGACTCCTGCTCTCTCTCTCTCTCTCTCTCCGACAATTTTAAATTTTGTCACACGCATCCAACACACAAACCTTGTTGGTCCCTCTCCCTCTCTCTCTGTCTTTCTCTCTCTTTGTGTGTGTGTGGGGGTCTTTCTAGTTCGCATGCATATATACTCCATCTATAGGTCTATCTCGCACACTATGTATGATTCTCTAGTCCAAGCTAAATATCTTGGGTGCACTCATCGCACGTACACAAATTCCTTGGCTCGTTGCTCGTAACTCTCTCACGCACCACTATGTCGTCTCGGAGCTCTTCCCTCTCTCTCTCTCAAACTCTCCATCTACCTGGGTCACACATACACATGCATATCTCACTCGCACTCGATAGACCCTGATACGTCTCCAACGTATCTATGATTTTTGATTGTTCCATGCTATTATATATTCTGTTTTGGATGTTAATGGGCTGTATTTTGCACTTTTATATTATTTTTGGGACTAACCTATTAACCCAAGGCCCAGTGCAAATTGCTGTTTTTTTTGCCTATTTCAGTGTTTCGCAGAAAAGGAATATCAAACGGAATCCAAACGGAATGAAACCTTCGGGAGAGTTATTTTTGGAACAAACGTGATCCAGGGGACTTGGAGTGGATGTCAAGAAACAATCGAGGAGGCAACGAGGCAGGGGGCACGCCTACCCCCCTGGGCGCGCCCACTAGTAGAAAAAGGGTCAAATGTGAAGCACATTAGTGCCGGTTTGAATTTGATCCGGCACTAATGTGACCATTAGTGCCGGTTCCAACAGCTAGGCGGGCGGTCATCATTAGTACCGGTTCATGGGAAACCTTTAGTACCGGTTCATGCCACGAACCGGTACTAATGAGGCCAGTGCGGCTGTGGTTAGGCTAGGGCCCCCACGAAGACCTTTAGTACCGGTTCATGGCATGAACCGGTACTAGAGTTTCTTAGTAAGCTGATTTTTAGTCCCACCTCGCCAAGAGAGAGGCAGTATGAGCGGTTTATAAGCCGTGAGTGCAGAGACAATGATGAAGAGGCGCAATGCTCACCTGCACGTTGATTAGCTTCAAGACTTTCGGAATAGCGTAGATTGCACTGAGCTATGTGCAGTGCAGTCTACACTATTCCGAAAGGCTTGAAGCAAATTAACCAGCATTGCACCTCTTTTTATTTTTAATAACTTATTTGAACTCCAGACTTCTTGTGTTCCGTATGCAGCATTCAAAGCGACGTCATCAATTTCCAACATGTTCTGACATCATTTGTTGTTTTTCAGTCATTTACCTAATTGTTTAGAGAGCTAAATGACCGTTAAATTGAAAATCACAACAAAATGAACTGTGAAAATGTTGAAATTTAGCATGGTATCATCATTTCACCCGCATAGCATGTGTGAAAGAGTAGAGAGGGTCACGACAAAAACTGGACGCACTTCGTGTACAAACTGGACAATCTCTTTCGGAGTATCAGGGTTTCGGACGAGAACTCATCTGTTACACGGGCACTTCAATGTTTTTTAAACTTATTTGAACTCCGGACTTCTTTTGTGTTCAGTATGCAGCATTCAAAGCGACGTCATCAATTTCCAACATGTTCTGACATCATTTGTTTTTCAGTCATTTACCGAATTGTTTAAAGAGCTAAATGACCGTGAAATTGAAAATCACTAAAAAATGAACTGTGAAAATGTTGAAACTTGGCATGGTATCATCATTTCACCTGCATAGCATGTGCGAAAGAGTAGAGAGGGTCACGGCAAAAACTGGATGCACTTCGTGTACAAACTGGACAATCTCTTTCGGAGTATCAGGGTTTCGGACGAGAACTCATCTGTTACACGGGCACTTCAATGTTTTTTAAACTTATTTGAACTCCGGACTTCTTTTGTGTTCAGTATGCAGCATTCAAAGCAACATCATCAATTTCCAACATGTTCTTACATCATTTGTTGTTTTTCAGTCATTTACCTAATTGTTTAGAGAGCTAAATGACCGTGAAATTGAAAATCACTACAAAATGAACTCTGAAAATGTTGAAACTTGGCATGGTATCATCATTTCACCCGCATAGCATGTGCGAAAGAGTAGAGAGGGTCACGGCAAAAACTGGACGCACTTCGTGTACAAACTGGACAATCTCTTTCGGAGTATCAGGGTTTCGGACGAGAACTCATCTGTTACACGGGCACTTCAATGTTTTTTAAACTTATTTGAACTCCGGACTTCTTTTGTGTTCAGTATGCAGCATTCAAAGCGACGTCATCAATTTCCAACATGTTCTAACATCATTTGTTGTTTTTCAGTCATTTACCTAATTGTTTAGAGAGCTAAATGACTGTGAAATTGAAAATCACTACAAAATGAATTCTGAAAATGTTGAAACTTGCAATGGTATTATCATTTCACCCGCATAGCATGTGCGAAAGAGTAGAGAGGGTCACAAAAAAAACTACTCAGAAATAAATAGAAGAAAATAAATAAAGCAGAAAAGAAAAAAATTATATAAAAAATTACTCAAAAATAAATAGAAGAAAATAAATAATGCAGAAAAGAAAAAAACTGTATAAAAAATTACTCAAAAATAAATAGAAGAAAATAAATAATGCAGAAAAGAAAAAAACTATATAAAAAATTTGTTGGGGCGCTGCCCAATGGGCCTGCCAGACCTAGGGTGTGCAAATGCAGGCCCAGAAGGGCCAGCAGACTCACAGGGCAGCGCGCCCTAGTTAGGCCCAGAAGCCTGCTATATAGAGAAGTTCGAAGGAGCAGCCGCGGCTGGGTTTATAAACCAGTGCGGCTGCCCTTCGCTCGGCGAGGTGGGACTAAAAATTATGCACCGCCGGTGGCAGCGCACAACCATTAGTACCGGTTGGTGGCTCCAACCGGTACTAATGATTGGGCCTTTAGTACCGGTTCGTGGCACGAACCGGTACTAAAGGGGCTGTTTCCCGCCCCTTGGCCTGGCGAAAATTGGCCTTTAGTACCGGTTGGTGGCTCCAACCGGTACTAAAGACCCCTCCTATATATATGGCACTTACGAAAAATTCAGTTTCATCGACCACCACTTCTTCTCGATCCAACTTCTTCGCCGCACCCGTCGCCCATCGCGCGCCGCCCTCGCAGGCCCTGCCGCCCTCACCGCCCCCGCAGCCCGTCGTCGCCGTCACCGCCGTCGCCCCCGCCACCCGTCGTCGCCGTCACCGCCGTCGCCCCCGCCGCCCGTCACCGCCGCCCGTCCCCGTCGCATCGCCCACCGCCGCCCGTACGCCGCCGCCCCCCGCTCGTACACACACACACATACACACCCACAAACACACACACACACATACACACACACATACACACACACACATTATTTTTACTTATTTTCTATTTTCTGTTGTTTAGATTAATATTAGATAAATTACGTAGATAATAATGTTAGAATGTTAATGTTAGATGAATTATATGGAAAAGATGTTAAATATTAATGTCAATTTTAGATGAATTAGCTAGATATTAATTAGGTATATATATGAGATTTGAACTAGTTGAATTAATATAACTAGTTTATTTTTACTATGAAAATTAATAGAACAAGTTTATTTTTAGTAAGAAAATTTAGGTATATGAGATTTGATGATCTAATCAAAATATTACTATATAGAACTACCTACTTTATTTTAGTAAGAAATTAATAGAACTAGTTTATTTTTAGTAAATGCTTAGTTGAATTAATAGAACTAGTTTATTTAGTTGAATTAATAGAACTAGTAAGTGTTTAATGTTTCACCTCTATATGAACATATGTTTGATATTAATGTCAAATGTTAGATGAATTAGATATAAATTATATGTTAGATATATATTTAATTTAGTTATATGAGATTTCATTATCTAATTAACATTTTATTATATAGAACTAGCTACCTTATTTTTAGTAAGAAAATTAATAGAACTAGTTTAGTTGAATTAATTAGTTGAACTAGTTAGTTGAATTAGTTCAATTAATTAGGTATATTTTCGTAAGTGCTTAGTTGAATTAGTTCAATTAATTAGTTGAACTAGTTGAATTAACAGAATTAGTTGAATTAATAGAACTAATAAGTGTTTAATGTTTCACCTATGAACATAGGAATGTCGTCTGACGACGAGCACGGTTTCATTATGTGCGAATACTGCGAAGACCAGTGCGGCCTGTGCGGCAGAAATTTTCTAGTTGATGATAGACGCTTCAACATCAAGCTGGATGAGAACTTCGAAGTGGATACAGTAAGTCACAACGACAAGTCTTTTTTCGTAATTAAGCATGACTTATGCTTCATTTGCTTCAACTTTTAATTTTAATTTTTCACTATTCTACTAGCGTATCCCCTGTCATGCAAGAATTTTTGTCTTGCATAAGATAGGTTTCAGTCCTAACGAAACTATGGAGGTAAAAAGAGTTTACTTGAAGACCGAGCATAGTTATACCTTCAACGTCAAATTATACAATGCAGACACATACACCTATTTTGAATGCAAAACTTGGCAAGCACTATGCAAGGCTTATGCATTTGAGCCTGATATGGTTATCACCTTTGATATTTGTCCGGAAGATGATATTGAAGGTAATAGAGACATCTGGGTCGATGTGCAGACGCCTCCAGTTCTACCATTATGTGAGTTTCTCAACCATATTTATGTCTTCGATATGAGATTATTTGAACCAGTTGAATAATTAATATAGCTCAATTTATATTGACAGCTTACTTCTAATCAAGCAAACATGTCCGACGCTTGGTAGACAGGACCGTCCACTGTCCCGGGGCTGAACTAAACTGCGAGGAGACAAGTCATTATGTTTCATGGCTTGAGGATCTTGATGCTGTCAAGACAAATTTCTTTCCTGCACTTAGAAATGTTAGTACTCAAAACGTGTGACCAATAGTGTTCGTACTGAACTACGGTCACATATATTTAGGAAAGATGGTAAGATTTCTACTATTTCTCCTCAGTGCATCTTTTGCATACATTATTTTTTTAAGCTAAACTTCATTGCTAAGTATGTTACTATACGATGTTCTTCAACAGGGACTCCTGATGAATGTTGTGCCTGATTGGATCGAGACTAAAGGTACCATGAATATTGTTAGCTTACGGCCAAGATATCCTACAATGCACTTTAGTGCATTCAGGATTTCTAATAGTGAGGAATGCTTAATAGTAAAAGACTGGACCAAAATTGTGAACGATCACAGAGAAGTACTAGGGGGCAGCAATAAGAAGCGCAACCCACGATTAGGAGACAGGTTCATCTGCATGCTCCAATATGATGAATCAGCAAAGCTATACATGTTCTATGCTATTTTACCTGAGAGAGCAGCAGGAGTGATTAATTAGCTAGTTCATGCTCTTAGTACTTTCCCTCTCATGTCCGTGTTCTTCGTCCTGAACTTAATCTCAAAGAGTGATTTGCTTTTGTGGTGTTATGAACGCTTATAGTATCATTACCATGTTGAACTCGATGATATCTTTGCTATGAAAACTGTTGTTGGTGATGATATATATGATGCAAGAGTTTTTATATTAATATGATGATGATGATGAGTTATTATATCATTTATGAAAGAAACTGCATATTAGTTTCAACTGGATGGATTCTAGCTAAGTGATCAAGTATATGCCAAATCCATATTACCTCGATCACTTAATTAGGTGATCAAGTATATATAATATGGATATGACATATACTTGATCACTTAGCTAGGATCCACGCATCCAGTCAAACTAATCTGCGGTACATTCACCTAATGATTTAACAACTCATTATGATGTAAAACAATCACTAAATTAAATTGAAAACACAAAATTAAAGTAAAAATAAAAAAATAAAACCAAAACACACCCAAACATTTAGTACCGGTTGGTGTTACCAACCGGTACTAATGTCCTACGCGCCCACGGAGCTGGCTCGTGCCACGTGGTTGCCCTTTAGCACCGGTTCATGCTGAACCGGTACTAAGGGGGGGGGGCTTTAGTGCCCACAATTTAGTGCCGGTTACCGAACCAACACTAAAGGGCCTTACGAACCGGTGCTATTGCCCGGTTCTACACTAGTGGCTCTCCACCCTCGTGGTCCCCTCGTTGCTCCACCGACCTACTTCTTCCTCCTATATATATTCATATACCCTGAAAACTTCCAGGAGCACCACGAAACCCTATTTCCACCGCCGCAACCTTCTGTACCCAAGAGATCCCATCTTGGCGCCTTTTTCGGAGCTCCGCCGGAGGGGGCATCGATCACGGAGGGCCTCTACATCAACTCCATGGCCTCTCCGGTGATGTGTGAGTTGTTTACTTCAGACCTTCGGGTCCATAGCTAGTAGCTAGATGGCTTCTTCTCTCTCTTTGGATCTCAATACAATGTTCTCCTCGATCTTCTTGGAGATCTATTCGATGTAACTATTTTGCGGTGTGTTTGTCGAGATCCGATGAAGTGTGGGTTTATGATCAAGTTTATCTATGAACAATATTTGAATCTTCTCTGAATTCTTTTATGCATGATTGGTTATCTTTGCCAGTCTCTTCGAAATATCAGTTTGGTTTGGCCTACTAGATTGATCTTTCCTGCAATGGGAGAAGTGCTTAGCTTTGGGTTCAATCTTGCGGTGCTCGATCCCAGTGACAGAAAGGGAAACAACACATATTGTATTGTTGCCATCGAGGATAGAAAGATGGGGTTTATATCATATTGCTTGAGTTTATCCCTCTACATCATGTCATCTTACCTAATGCGTTACTCTGTTCTTATGAACTTAATACTCTAGATGCATGCTGGATAGCGGTCGATGTGTGGAGTAATAGTAGTAGATGCAGGCAGGAGTCGGTCTACTTGTCACGGACGTGATGCCTATATTCATAATCATGCCTAGATATTCTCATAACTATGCTCAATTCTATCAATTGCTCGACAGTTTCGTTCACCCACCATAATATTTATGCTATCTTGAGAGAAGCCACTAGTGAAACCTATGGCCCTCGGGTCTATTCTCCATCATATAAGTTTCCAATATATTTTACTTTGCAATTTTTACTTTCAATCTGTATCATAAAAATACCAAAAATATTTATCTTATCATTATCATATCTATCGGATCTCACTCTCGTAAGTGACCGTGAAGGGATTGAAAACCCCTTTATCATGTTGGTTGCGAGGTTCTTATTTGTTTGTGTAGGTATGAGGGACTTGCGTGTGGCCTCCTACTGGATTGATACCTTGGTTCTCAAAAACCGAGGGAAATACTTACGCTACTTTGCCGCATCACCCTTTCCTCTTCAAGGGAAAAACTGAAGGAAATATGCC
This sequence comes from Triticum urartu, assembly GCF_003073215.2. Classification (NCBI taxonomy): domain Eukaryota; kingdom Viridiplantae; phylum Streptophyta; class Magnoliopsida; order Poales; family Poaceae; genus Triticum; species Triticum urartu. The sequence continues at coordinate 329,975,819 of NC_053026.1, forward strand.
CTAGAGGCAATAATAAAGTTATTATTTATTTCCTTAAATCATGATAAGTGTTTATTATTCATGGTATTAACCGGAAACATAATACATGTGTGAATACATAGACAAACAGAGTGTCACTAGTATGCCTCTACTAGACTAGCTCGTTAATCAAAGATGGTTATGTTTCCTAACCATGAACAAAGAGTTGTTATTTGATTAACGAGGTCACATCATTAGTTGAATGATCTGATTGACATGACCCATTATATTAGCTTAGCACCCGATCGTTTAGTATGTTGCTATTGCTTTATCCATGACTTATACATGTTCCTATGACTATGAGATTATGCAACTCCCGTTTGCCGGAGGAACACTTTGGGTACTACCAAACGTCACAACGTAACTGGGTGATTATAAAGGAGTACTACAGGTGGCTCCAAAGGTAGATGTTGGGTTGGCGTATTTCGAGATTAGGATTTGTCACTCCGATTGTCGGAGAGGTATCTCTGGGCCCTCTCGGTAATGCACATCACATAAGCCTTGCAAGCATTGCAACTAATGAGTTGGTTGCGGATGATGTATTACGGAACGAGTAAAGAGACTTGCCGGTAACGAGATTGAACTAGGTATTGGATACCGACGATCGAATCTCGGGCAAGTAACATACCGATGACAAAGGGAACAACGTATGTTGTTATGCGGTCTGACCGATAAAGATCTTCGTAGAATATGTGGGAGCCAATATGGGCATCCAGGTCCCGCTATTGGTTATTGACCGGAGACGTGTCTCGGTCATGTCTACATTGTTCTCGAACCCGTAGGATCCGCACGCTTAAGGTTACGATGACAGTTTTATTATGAGTTTATGCATTTTGATGTACCGAAGGTTGTTCGGAGTCCCGGATGTGATCACGGACATGACGAGGAGTCTCGAAATGGTCGAGACGTAAAGATTGATATATTGGAAGCCTATGTTTGGACATCGGAAGTGTTCCGGGTGAAATCGGGATTTTACCAGATTACCGGGAGGGTTACCGGAACCCCTCGGGAGCCAAATGGGCTAACATGGGCCTTAGTGGAAAGGTGAGAAGGCAGCCCACATAGGGCTGCGCCTCCCCCCCTCTCCCTAGTCCTATTAGGACTAGGAGAGGGGCCGGCCACCTCTCTCTCCCTCTCCCCTTTAAGGAATCCTATTAGGAATAGGATTGAGGGGGGGAGTCCTACTCCCGGCAGGGGGAGGGCTCCTCCTGCGCCTCCCTCCTTGGCCGGCCAGCCTCCCCCCCTTCATCCTTTATATACGGGGGCAGGGGACACCCCAAGACACACCAGTTGATCCTTGAGATCGTTCCTTAGCCCCTTAGCCGTGTGCGGTGCCCCCTGCCACCAAATTCCACCTCGATCATACCGTTACAGTGCTTAGGCGAAGCCTTGCGTCGGTAGTACATCAAGATCATCACCACGCCGTCGTGCTGACGGAACTCTTCCTCGACGCTTTGCTAGATCGGAGCCCGAGGATCGTCATCGAGCTGAACGTGTGCTAAGAACTCGGAGGTGCCGGAGTAACGGTGCTTGGATCGGTCGGATCGGGAAGAAGACGTACGACTACTTCCTCTACGTTGTGTCAACGCTTCCGTTGCGATCTACAAGGGTACGTAGATCATACTCTCCCCTCGTTGCTATGCATCAGCGTGTGCGTAGGAAATTTTTTGAAATTACTACGTTCCCCAACAGTGGCATTCGAGCCTGGTTTTATGGTTTGATGTTATTTGCACGAGTAGAACACAAGTGAGTTGTGGGCGATACAAGTCATACTGCCTACCAGCATGTCATACTTTGGTTCGGCGGTATTGTTGGACGAGACGATCCAGACCAACCTTACGCATACTCTTATGCGAGACCGGTTCCCTCGACGTGCTTTGCACATAGATGGCTTGCGGAAGACTGTCTCTCCAACTTTAGTTGAACCGAGTGTGACTACGCCCGGTCCTTGAGAAGGTTAAAACGGAGTCTATTTGACAAACTATCGTTGTGGTTTTGATGCGTAGGTGAGATGAGTTCTTACTGAAGCCCGTAGCAGCCACGTAAAACTTGCAACAACAAAGTAGAGGACGTCTAACTTGTTTTTGCAGGGCATGTTGTGATGTGATATGGTCAAGGCATGATGCTAAATTTTATTGTATGAGATGATCATGTTTTGTAACCGAGTTATCGGCAACTGGCAGGAGCCATATGGTTGTCGCTTTATTGTATGCAATGCAATCGCGATGTAATGCTTTACTTTATTACTAAGCGGTAGTGATAGTCGTGGAAGCATAAGATTGGCGAGACGACAACGATGCTACGATGGAGATCAAGGTGTCGTGCCGGTGACGATGGTGATCATGACGGTGCTTCGGAGATGGAGATCACAAGCACAAGATGATGATGGCCATATCATATCACTTATATTGATTGCATGTGATGTTTATCCTTTTATGCTTCTTATCTTGCTTTGATTGACGGTAGCATTATAAGATGATCTCTCACTAAATTATCAAGAAGTGTTCTCCCTGAGTATGCACCGTTGCAAAAGTTCTTCGTGCTGAGACACCACGTGATGATCGGGTGTGATAGGCTCTACGTTCAAATACAACGGGTGCAAAACAGTTGCACACACGGAATACTCAGGTTATACTTGACGAGCCAAGCATATGCAGATATGGCCTCGGAACACAGAGACCGAAAGGTCGAGCGTGAATCATATAGTAGATATGATCAACATAACGATGTTCACCATTGAAAACTACTCCATATCACGTGATGATCGGGTATGGTTTAGTTGATTTGGATCACGTGATCACTTAGAGGATTAGAGGGATGTCTATCTAAGTGGGAGTTCTTAATTAATTTGATTAACTGAACATTAAACTTATCATGAACTTAGCACCTGATAGTATCTTGCTTGTTTATGTTGATTGTAGATAGATGGCTCGTGCTGTTGTTCCGTTGAATTTTAATGCGTTCCTTGAGAAAGCAAAGTTGAAAGTTGATGGTAGCAATTACACGGACTGGGTCCGTAACTTGAGGATTATCCTCATTGCTGCACAGAAGAATTACGTCCTGGAAGCACCGCTGGGTGCCAGGCCTGCTGCTAGAGCAACAGATTTGTTGGAAATCATACATACCGATGTATGTGGACCGATGAATATTGAGGCTCGTGGCGGATATCGTTATTTTCTCACCTTCACAGATGACTTAAGCAGATATGGGTATATCTACTTAATGAAACACAAGTCTGAAACATTTGAAAAGTTCAAAGAATTTCAGAGTGAAGTTGAAAATCATCGTAACAAGAAAATAAAGTTTCTACGATCTGATCGTGGAGGAGAATATTTGAGTTACGAGTTTGGTGTACATTTGAAAAATTGTGGAATAGTTTCGCAACTCACGCCACCCGGAACACCACAGCGTAATGGTGTGTCCGAACGTCGTAATCGTACTTTACTAGATATGGTGCGATCTATGATGTCTCTTACTGATTTACCGCTATCGTTTTGGGGATACGCTCTAGAGACGGCCGCATTCACGTTAAATAGGGCACCATCAAAATCCGTTGAGACGACGCCTTATGAACTATGGTTTGGCAAGAAACCAAAGTTGTCGTTTCTTAAAGTTTGGGGCTGCGATGCTTATGTGAAAAAGCTTCAACCTGATAAGCTCGAACCCAAATCGGAGAAATGTGTCTTCATAGGATATCCAAAGGAAACTGTTGGATACACCTTCTATCACAGATCCGAAGGCAAGACTTTTGTTGCTAAGTTCGGAAACTTTCTAGAGAAGGAGTTTCTCTCGAAAGAAGTGAGTGGGAGGAAAGTAGAACTTGACGAGGTAACTGTACCTACTCCTTTATTGAGAAGTAGTACATCACAGAAAACTGTTTCTGCGACACCTACGCCAATAAGTGAGGAAGCTAATGATGATGATCATGAAACTTTAGATCAAGATACTACAGAAACTCGTAGATCAACCAGAGTGAGATCCGCACCAGAGTGGTACGGTAATCCTGTTCTGGAGGTCATGATATTAGATCATGATGAACCTACGAACTATGAAGAAGCGATGGTGAGCCCAGATTCCGCAAAGTGGCTTGAAGCCATGAAATCTGAGATGGGATCCATGTATGAGAACAAAGTAAGGACTTTGGTTGACTTGCCCGATGATCGGCAAGCAATTGAGAATAAATGGATCTTTAAGAAGAAGACTGACGCTGATGGTAATGTTACTGTCTACAAAGCTCGACTTTTCGCAAAAGGTTTTCGACAAGTTCAAGGGATTGACTACGATGAGACTTTCTCACCCGTAGCGATGCTTAAGTCTGTCCAAATCATGTTAGCAATTGCCGCATTTTATGATTATGAAATTTGGCAGATGGATGTCAGAACTGCATTCCTGAATGGATTTCTGGAAGAAGAGTTGTATATGATGCAACCGGAAGGTTTTGTCGATCCAAAGGGAGCTAACAAAGTGTGCAAGCTCCAGCGATCCATTTATGGACTGGTGCAAGCCTCTCGGAGTTGGAATAAACGTTTTGATAGTGTGATCAAAGCATTTGGTTTTATACAGACTTTCGGAGAAGCCTGTATTTACAAGAAAGTGAGTGGGAGCTCTGTAGCATTTCTGATATTATATGTGGATGACATATTGCTAATTGGAAATGATATAGAATTTCTGGATAGCATAAAGGGATACTTTCCACTGTTGTGACAATACTGGTGCAATTGCCTTGGCAAAGGAATCCAGATTTCACAAAAGGACCAAACACATCAAGAGACGCTTCAACTCCATCCGGGATCTAGTCCAGGTGGGAGACATAGAGATTTGCAAGATACATACGGATCTGAATGTTGCAGACCCGTTGACTAAGCCTCTTCCACGAGCAAAACATGATCAGCACCAAGACTCCATGGGTGTTAGAATCATTATGGTGTAATCTAGATTATTGACTCTAGTGCAAGTGGGAGACTGAAGGAAATATGCCCTAGAGGCAATAATAAAGTTATTATTTATTTCCTTAAATCATGATAAGTGTTTATTATTCATGCTAGAATTGTATTAACCGGAAACATAATACATGTGTGAATACATAGACAAACAGAGTGTCACTAGTATGCCTCTACTAGACTAGCTCGTTAATCAAAGATGGTTATGTTTCCTAACCATGAACAAAGAGTTGTTATTTGATTAACGAGGTCACATCATTAGTTGAATGATCTGATTGACATGACCCATTATATTAGCTTAGCACCCGATCGTTTAGTATGTTGCTATTGCTTTATCCATGAATTATACATGTTCCTATGACTATGAGATTATGCAACTCCCGTTTGCCGGAGGAACACTTTGGGTACTACCAAACGTCACAACGTAACTGGGTGATTATAAAGGAGTACTACAGGTGGCTCCAAAGGTAGATGTTGGGTTGGCGTATTTCGAGATTAGGATTTGTCACTCCGATTGTCGGAGAGGTATCTCTGGGCCCTCTCGGTAATGCACATCACTTAAAGCCTTGCAAGCATTGCAACTAATGAGTTGGTTGCAGGATGATGTATTACGGAACGAGTAAAGAGACTTGCTGGTAACGAGATTGAACTAGGTATTGGATACCGACGATCGAATCTCGGGCAAGTAACATACCGATGACAAAGGGAACAACGTATGTTGTTATGCGGTCTGACCGATAAAGATCTTCGTAGAATATGTGGGAGCCAATATGGGCATCCAGGTCCCGCTATTGGTTATTGACCGGAGATGTGTCTCGGTCATGTCTACATTGTTCTCGAACCGTAGGGTCCGCACGCTTAACGTTACGATGACAGTTATTATGAGTTTATGCATTTTGATGTACCGAAGGTTGTTCGGAGTCCCGGATGTGATCACGGACATGACGAGGAGTCTCGAAATGGTCGAGACGTAAAGATTGATATATTGGAAGCCTATGTTTGGACATCGGAAGTGTTCCGGGTGAAATCGGGATTTTACCGGATTACCGGGAGGGTTACCGGAACCCCCCGGGAGCCAAATGGGCTAACATGGGCCTTAGTGGAAAGGTGAGAAGGCAGCCCACATAGGGCTGCGCCTCCCCCCCTCTCCCTAGTCCTATTAGGACTAGGAGAGGGGCCGGCCACCTCTCTCTCCCTCTCCCCTTTAAGGAATCCTATTAGGAATAGGATTGAGGGGGGGGAGTCCTACTCCCGGTAGGAGTAGGACTCCTCCTGCGCCTCCCTCCTTGGCCGGCCAGCCTCCCCCCCTTCATCCTTTATATACGGGGGCAGGGGACACCCCAAGACACACAAGTTGATCCTTGAGATCGTTCCTTAGCCGTGTGCGGTGCCCCCTGCCACCAAATTCCACCTCGATCATACCGTTACAGTGCTTAGGCGAAGCCCTGCGTCGGTAGTACATCAAGATCGTCACCACGCCGTCGTGCTGACGGAACTCTTCCTCGACGCTTTGCTGGATCGGAGCCCGAGGATCGTCATCGAGCTGAACGTGTGCTAAGAACTCGGAGGTGCCGGAGTAACGGTGCTTGGATCGGTCGGATCGGGAAGAAAACGTACGACTACTTCCTCTACGTTGTGTCAACGCTTCCGTTGCGATCTACAAGGGTACGTAGATCATACTCTCCCCTCGTTGCTATGCATCACCATGATCTTGCGTGTGCGTAGGAAATTTTTTGAAATTACTACGTTCCCCAACAAAACCAACGTAGTGCTCAAGAGGTAGCAGACCCATCTAAAACTCTATCTCTCTCCCTCGTTCTCTCTCCATCTCACACGCACACACACACAATCTCATGCCTAGCCAAGTATGATGGTCTCTCACTCAAATGTAGGCACACGCAGTCCCCCTATATGTATATGACTAGCTAATCTTAGTCTCCATCACAAACATGTGCATGGTCTATCTCGATTTCTCTCGGGGCATCTTTCTATCGCGCACGCACCTCCCTCGATCTCCCACCCATATAGTCCCCTCATGATCTCTAGGGGATCTCTTTATCACAAACACACCCTCTCTCCCTCCCCATGCGTCCATTTTCTCCACGTGTCCCTCTCGACCTTTGTTCCTTGTTGGCCAGACCTCTATTGGACATGTGCTATAGGGGTGTCTCTCTCCGTTGCAAACAATCACGCACTAGCTATCTTCGTGTATCTCCTCACCTCACTTTTCTATCTCGGAGATGCATGCGTCATATGTTTGCATAAGAAACGAAAAAACACACACTCTCTCTAATTTATCGTTTGGTGTCCCTTTCTCTTTCACACACATACTGTTTTTGCACACTCAGTCATTCTCCTTCACACGCACTTGATCTCTCTCGACTTAGGCACTCTCTTCGATCCATAGCATATAGATTTATTGAAAAGTCAAACATCACAAAGTTTTACCATGTACGTGGAGAAAAACGTTTACATCTAGAACGGCAAATATATACCATTAGATTCATCATGAGATGTAGTTCCGTATGATGTATCTTTGGTATTGTAGATATAAATAACAATTGCGTAAACCTGATCAAATTTTCCAAAGTTCGACTTCTAAAAAATTTACATGCACTACATTATCGAGTGGATGGAATATCTCTTTCCCCCTCTCAGCTATCTGATGCACCACTCAGCCTTATCAGGGCTCCTCTATCTCTCTCAAACTTTATATCTCCCTGGTTCACACATACACATGTCTCGCTCGCGCTACATATAAACCCATCCAACACTCTCCGCCCTTGTTCTCTCTCTATGTGACACTCACCCCCCTAAGTACCATAATCCCTCACCCCATCATAGGCGCACGCACTCCCCCCTAAGTATGATTATCTCTCACTAGCCATCAGGAACACACGTATTGTTTCCCTCCATCCATACGTCTATCTCGATATCTCTCGGGGTATCTTCTATCGCACACACACCTTGTCACTCGATCTCCCACCCATGTAGTCCCATCACGATCTCCAAGGGATCTCTCTATGACAAACATACACTCTCTCCTCCCCATGTCTGCATTTTCTCCGTACGTCTCTCTCGACCTCTCTCCTTTTTTTGTCAGGCCCCTCTTGGCCATGTGCTAGGGGTCTTTCTCTCTTGGTTGCAAACAACCACACACTATCTCCTCACCTTGCTTCCGTTGTCGAAGATGCATGTGTGATATGTTTGCATAAGACACACATGCCTTTTCTCTACTTTTATCGTGTGTGTCCATGTCTCTTTCACACACGCGCACACACTTTTTCACTCACTCTTTCTATTTCACACACACACTCTCTCTATCTCTAGTTAGGGACTTTCTCACGTCCATAAGCATATCGATGTTTTGAAAAGTCAAACCTCAGAAAAGTTTGACCAGGTATATGTGGAGAAAAACATTTACATCTGGAATGATCATTAGATTCATCACATCATGTACTTACTTCATACTATCATTTATCTTTGGTATTGTAGATATAAGTAACTTCTTTATAAACTTGGTCAAAGTTTCAAAAGTTTGACTTTAAAAAAATGTTGGCACTACATTATCGAACGAAGGGAGTAGCTCTTTCTCTCTCTCTGCTATCTCTCACGGGCCTCCCCTCTCACTCGAACTCTCTATACCGACGGATTATATGCTCACTGTGTCAGCGTATAGCTCCGTATATTGTTTAGTTGACCGGTCAACCAGTCCACATGTTGCCTTGTCAGCTCGTGTTCTCTATCTTCGTGTGCTAGCCCATGTGGCAGTGGGTGAAAATAAGTAAACTAGAGGCCCATCTGATATGCGGTGAAGTAAACAAAGTTGAAACCACTCGGGGTAGCACCCCGCACGCTAGTAAATTGAGGGCGCATTGAGGACACACTTCTTCCGCGTGAAGGACGCACTCGCGCACAATTCACCACTGCGCGGCGGCATGCACAAAAGGACGCACTCGCGCACACCCAGCAGGCCAGCACATAACTGATGTCTACTACACAACCTTCTTCTTGTAGACGTTGTTGGGCCTCCAAGTGCAGAGGTTTGTAGTATAGTAGCAAATTTCCCTCAAGTGGATGACGTAAGGTTTATCAATCCGTAGGAGGTGTAGGATGAAGATGGTCTCTCTCAAGCAACCCTGCAACCAAATAACAAAGAGTCTCTTGTGTCCCCAACACACCCAATACAATGGTAAATTGTATATGTGCACTAGTTCGGTGAAGAGATGGTGATACAAGTGCAATATGGATGGTAGATAAAGGTATTTGTAATCTGAAATTATAAAAACAGCAAGGTAACTAATGGTAAAAGTGAACATAAATGGCATGGCAATGCGTTGAAATAAGGCCTAGGGTTCATACTTTCGCTAGTGCAAGTTCCCTCAACAATAATAGCATAATTGGATCACATAACTATCCCTCAACATGCAACAAAGAGTCACTCCAAAGTCACTAATAGCGGAGAACAAACGAAGGATTATGGTAGGGTATGAAACCACCTCAAAGTTATTCTTTCCAATCAATCCGTTGGGCTATTCCTGTAAGTGTCACAAACAGCCCTAGAGTTCGTACTAGAATAACACCTTAAGACACAAATCAACCAAAACCCTAATGTCACCTAGATACTCCAATGTCACCTCAAGTATCCGTGGGTATGATTATACGATATGCATCACACAACCTCAGATTCATCTATTCAACCAACACATAGAACCTCAAAGAGTGCCCCAAAGGTTCTACCGGAGAATCACGACGAAAACGTGTGCCAACCCCTATGCATAGGTTCATGGGTGGAACCCGCAAGTTGATCACCAAAACATACATCAAGTGAATCACGTGGTATCCCATTGTCACCATAGATACGCACGGCAAGACATACATCAAGTGTTCTCAAATCTTTAAAGACTCAATCCGATAAGATAACTTCAAAGGGGAAACTCAATCCATTACAAGAGAGTAGAGGGGGAGGAGAAACATAAGATCCAACTATAATAGCAAAGCTCGCGATACATCAAGATCGTATCACCTCAAGAACACGAGAGAGAGAGAGATCAAACACATAGCTACTGGTACATACCCTCAGCCCCGAGGGAGAACTACTCCCTCCTCGTCATGGAGAGCACCGGGATGATGAAGATGGCCACCGGAGAGGGATCCCCCCTTCGGCAGGGTGCCGGAACGGGTCTAGATTGGTTTTCGGTGGCTACGGAGGCTTCTGGCGGCGGAACTCCCGATCTATTGTGCTCCCGGATGTTTTTAGGGTATATGGAGATATATAGGTGGAAGAAGTACGTCAGGGGAGCCACGAGGGGCCCACGAGGGTGGAGGGCGCGCCCAGGGGGGTCGGCGCCCCCCCTACCTCGTGGCCTCCTCGAAGCTCCCTTACGTGGACTCCAAGTCTTCTAGGCTTCTTCTGATCCAAAAATAAGTTCCGTGAAGTTTCAGGTCAATTGGACTTCGGTTGATTTTCCTTTTCTGCAATACTCTAAAACAAGGAAAAAACAGAAACTGGCACTGGGCTCTAGGTTAATAGGTTAGTCCCAAAAATCATATAAAATGGCATATAAATGCATATAAAACATCCAGGGTTGATAATATAATAGCATGGAACTATCAAAAATTATAGATACGTTGGAGACGTATCAGCATCCCCAAGCTTAATTCGTGCTCGTCCTCGAGTAGGTAAATGATAAAAACAGAATTTTTGATGTGGAATGCTACCTAACATATTTATTCATGTAATTCTCTTTATTGTGGCAAGAATATTCAGATCCATAAGATTCAAGACAAAAGTTTAATATTGACATAAAAATAATAATACTTCAAGCATACTAACAAAGTAATCATGTCTTCTCAAAATAACATGGCCAAAGAAAGCTATCCCTACAAAAATCATATAGTCTAGCTATGCTCCATCTTCACCACACAAAATATTTAAATCATGCACAACCCCGATGACAAGCCAAGCAATTGTTTCATACTTTTGATGTTCTCAAACTTTTTCAATCTTCACGCAATACATGAGCGTGAGCCATGGACATAGCACTATAGGTGGAATAGAATGATGGTTGTGGAGAAGACAAAAAGGAGAAGATAGTCTCACATCAACTAGGCGTATCAACGGGCTATGGAGATGCCCATCAATAGATATCAATGTGACTGAGTAGGGATTGCCATGCAATGGATGCACTAGAGCTATAAATGTATGAAAGCTCAACAAAAGAAACTAGTGGGTGTGCATCCAACTCGCTTGCTCACGAAGACCTAGGGCATTTTGAGGAAGCCCGTCATTGGAATATACAAGCCAAGTTCTATAATGAAAGATTCCCACTAGTATATGAAAGTGACAACATAGGAGACTCTCTATCATGAAGATCATGGTGCTACTTTGAAGCACAAGTGTGGTAAAAGGGTAGTAGCATTGCCCCTTCTCTCTTTTTCTCTCATTTTTTTTGTTTGGGCCTTTTCTCTTTTTTTATGGCCTCTTTTTTTATTTGGGCCTTTTCTCCTTTTTATGGCCTCTTTTTTTTAGTCCGGAGTCTCATCACGACTTGTGGGGGAATCATAGTCTCCATCATCCTTTCCTCACTGGGACAATGCTCTAATAATGATGATCATCACACTTTTATTTACTTACAACTCAAGAATTACAACTCGATACTTAGAACAAGATATGACTCTATATGAATGCCTCCGGCGGTGTACCGGGATGTGCAATGATGCATGAGTGACATGTATGAAAGAATTATGAACGGTGTCTTTGCCACAAATACGATGTCAACTACATGATCATGCAAAGCAATATGACAATGATGGAGCGTGTCATAATAAATGGAACAGTGGAAAGTTGCATGGCAATATATCTCGGAATGGCTATGGAAATTCCATGATAGGTAGGTATGGTGGCTGTTTTGAGGAAGGTATTTGGTGGGTTTAAGGTAGCGGCGAAAGTTGCACGGTACTAGAGAGGCTAGCAATGGTGGAAGGGTGAGAGTGTGTATAATCCATGGACTCAACATTAGTCATAAAGAACTCACATACTTATTGCAAAAATCTATTAGTTATCGAAACAAAGTACTACGCGCATGCTCCTAGGGGATAGATTGGTAGGAAAAGACCATCGCTCGTCCCTGACCGCCACTCATAAGGAGGACAATCAATAAATAAATCATGTTCCGACTTCATCACATAACGGTTCACCATACGTGCATGCTACGGGAAGCACAAACTTCAACACAAGTATTTCTCAAATTCACAACTACTCAACTAGCATGAATCTAATATTACCATCCTCATATCTCAAAACAATTATCAAGTATCAAACTTCTCTTAGTATTCAATGCACTTCATATGAAAGTTTTTATTATACCCCTCTTGGATGCCCATCATATTAGGACTAAATTCATAACCAAAGCAAATTACCATGCTGTTATAAAGACTCTCAAAATAATAAAACTGAAGCATGAGAGTTCATCTATTTCTTCAAAATAAAACCACCACCGTGCTCTAAAAAGATATAAGTGAAGCACTAGAGCAACAACAAACTACTCCAAAAGATATAAGTGAAGATCAATGAGTAGTTGAATAATTATGCAACTATGTGATGACTCTCTAACAATTAAGAATTTCAGATCTTGGTATTTTATTCAAGCATCAAGCAAAACTAAATAAAATGACGCTCCAAGCAAAACACATATCATGTGGTGAATAAAAATATAGCTCCAAGTAAAGTTACTGATGAACGAAGACGAAACAGGGGATGCCTTCCGGGGCATCACCAAGCTTAGGCTCTTGTCTATCCTTGAATATTACCTTGGGGTGCCTTGTGCATCCCCAATCTTAGGCTCTTGCCACTCCTTATTCCATAGTACATCGAATCCTTACCCAAAACTTGAAAACTTCACAACACAAAACTTAACAGAAAACTCGTAAGCTCCGTTAGTATAAGAAAATAAATCACCACTTCAAGGTACTGTAATTAACTCATTCTTTATTTATATTTGTGTTAAACCTACTTTATTCCAACTTCTCTATGGTTTATAAACTATTTTACTAGCCATAGATTCATCAAAATAAGTAAACAACACATGAAAAACATAATCTGTCAAAAACAGAACAGTTTGTAGTAATATGGATCAAACATATACTTCTGGAACTAATAAAATTATAAAATAAATTGCTGGACCTGAGGAATTTATCTATTAATCATCTACAAAAAGAATTAACTAAATATCACTTTCCAAATAAAAATGGCAGCAATTCTCGTGAGCGCTAAAGTTTCTGTTTTTTACAGCATGATCAACAAGACTTTCCCCAAGTCTTCCCAAAGGTTCTACTTGGCACAAACACTAATTAAAAGAATAAAACCACATCTAAACAGAGGCTAGATGAATTATTTATTACTAAACAGGAACAAAAATCAAGGAACAAAGATAAAGTTGGGTTGCCTCCCAACAAGCGCTATCGTTTAACGCCCCTAGCTAGGGATGATGATTTCAACGATGCTCACATAAAAGATAAGAATTGGAACATAAAGAGAGCATCATGAAGAATATGACTAACACATTTAAGTTTAACACACTTCCTATGCATAGGGATTTTGTGAGCAAACAACTTATGGGAACAACAATCAACTTGCATAGGAAAGGAAAACATGCATAACTTCAAAACTTTAAGCACATAGAGAGGAAACTTGATATTATTGCAATTCCTACAAGCATATGTTCCTCCCTCATAATAATTTTCAGTAGCATCATGAATGAATTCAACAATATAACTATCACATAAAGCATTCTTTTCATGATCTACAAGCATAGAAAATTTACTACTCTCCACACAAGCAAAATTCTTCTCATGAATAATAGTGGGAGCAAACTCAACAAAATAACTATCATGTGATTGAAAATTAAGATCAAGATGACAAGTTTCATGGTTATCATTATTCTTTAAAGCATAAGTGTCATCACAATAATCATCATAGATAGAAGGCATGCTTTCATCATAATAAATTTGCTCATCAAAACTTGGGGGACAAAAAATATCATCTTCATCAAACATAGCTTCCCCAAGCTTGTGGCTTTGCATATCATTATCATCATGGATATTCAAGGAATTCATACTAACAACATTGCAATCATGCTCATCATTCAAATATTTAGTGCCAAACATTTTATAGATTTCTTCTTCTAGTACTTGAGCACAATTATCCTTTCCATCATACTCACGAAAGATATTAAAAAGGTGAAGCGTATGAGACAAACTCAATTCCATGTTTTATAGTTTTATTTTATAAACTAAACTAGTGATAAAACAAGAAACTAAAAGACTCGATTGCAAGATCTAAAGATATACCTTCAAGCGCTAACCTCCCCGGCAACGGCGCCAGAAAAGATCTTGATGTCTACTACACAACCTTCTTCTTGTAGACGTTGTTGGGCCTCCAAGTGCAGAGGTTTGTAGGACAGTAGCAAATTTCCCTCAAGTGGATGACCTAAGGTTTATCAATCCGTAGGAGGCGTAGGATGAAGATGGTCTCTCTCAAGCAGCCCTGCAACCAAATAACAAAGAGTCTCTTGTGTCCCCAACACACCCAATACAATGGTAAATTGTATAGGTGCACTAGTTCGGCGAAGAGATGGCAATACAAGTGCAATATGGATGGTAGATAAAGGTATTTGTAATCTGAAATTATAAAAACAGCAAGGTAACTAATGGTAAAAGTGAGCATAAACGGTATTGCATGCGTTGAAACAAGGCCTATGGTTCATACTTTCGCTAGTGCAAGTCCCCTCAACAATAATAGCATAATTGGATCACATAACTATCCTTCAACATGCAACAAAGAGTCACTCCAAAGTCACTAATAGCGGAGAACGAACGAAGAGATTATGGTAGGGTACGAAACCACCTCAAAGTTATTCTTTCTAATCAATTTGTTGGGCTATTCCTATAAGTGTCACAAACAGCCCTAGAGTTCGTACTAGAATAACACCTTAAGACACAAATCAACCAAAACCCTAATGTCACCTAGATACTCCAATGTCACCTCAAGTATCCGTGGGTATGATTATACGATATGCATCAAACAATCTCAGATTCATCTATTCAACCAACACAAAGGACGTCAAAGAGTGCCCCAAAGTTTCTACCGGAGAATCACGACGAAAACGTGTGCCAACCCCTATGCATAGGTTCATGGGCGGAACCCGCAAGTTGGTCACCAAAACATACATCAAGTGAATCACGTGGTATCCCATTGTCACCACAGATACGCACGGCAAGACATACATCAAGTGTTCTCAAATCTTTAAAGACTCAATCCGATAAGATAACTTCAAAGGGGAAACTCAATCCATTACAAGAGAGTAGAGGGGGAGGAGAAACATAAGATCCAACTATAATAGCAAAGCTCGCGATACATCAAGATCGTATCACCTCAAGAACACGAGAGAGAGAGAGAGATCAAACACATAGCTACTGGTACATACCCTCAGCCCCGAGGGAGAACTACTCCCTCCTCGTCATGAAGAGCACCGGGATGATGAAGATGGCCACCGGAGAGGGAGTCCCCCTCCGGCAGGGTGCCGGAGCGGGTCTAGATTGGTTTTCGGTGGCTACGGAGGCTTCTGGCAGCGGATCTCCTGATCTATTGTGCTCCCGGATGTTTTTAGGGTATATGGAGATATATAGGTGGAAGAAGTGCGTCAGGGGAGCCACGAGGGGCCCACGAGGGTGGAGGGCATGCCCAGGGGGGTCGGCGCCCCCCCCCCCTACCTCGTGCCTCCTTGAAGCTTCCCTTACGTGGACTCCAAGTCTTCTGGGCTTCTTCTGATCCAAAAATAAGTTCCGTGAAGTTTCAGGTCAATTGGACTTCGTTTGATTTTCCTTTTCTGCGATACTCTAAAACAAGGAAAAACCAGAAACTGGCACTGGGCTCTAGGTTAATAGGTTAGTCCCAAAAATCATATAAAATGGCGTATAAATGCATATAAAACATCCAGGGTTGATAATATAATAGCATGGAACAATCAAAAGTTATAGATACATTGGAGACGTATCAATAACACACGCCAGCACACGTTTACACCGGCGTCGCCGCCGGTTGAGATGGACGGCGAGGCAGCTAACAAGCGGTGGTGGCTCGAGCCAAAACCGCATCCGGTGAGCCTGGACTTCATCAGCAGCCTCCCCGATGACATGCTGCTCGTCATCATTGGCCTCCTCCCCACAAAATCTGCCATGCGGACCGCCCTGCTCTCCCGGTGATGGCGCCCCCTTTGGTGCCGCGTCCCCCTCAACCTCACCGTCGACAGTTGCCTCTGCGATGGGGATTGCAAACGCATGGCCGCAGTCTCCAAGATCCTTTCATCACACCTTGGTCCAGCCAGACGCCTTGACATCCGCATGTTCAGTACCAACTTCAAGGTCCAAGCCAAGTTCAACGAGTGGTTCTTATCCCCCGCCCTAGATCAGCTCGAGGAGCTCAGCTTTGAAGCTGGACGATGTCGCTCTCTGCCGCCATCCATGCTCTGCCTCAAGCCAATGCTGCGCCGCGCCAGCTTCAGCTCCTGCTATCTTCCCCAGATTAATGTCGCGCCTGCCGTTCTTCTCCCTGAACTCAAGCAGCTCGACCTCTTCGACGTTGGCATCTCGAAGCAGGCTATGGAGCACCTGCTCCGCAACTGTACTGCGCTCGAGTACCTTCATCTTGAGCGGATCCACGGGTTCATTAGCCTCCACATCACCTCGACGAATCTCTGATGGATTTATGTGTCTTGCTGGCCCTGCAAGAAGACATCAATTGGGAAGAGATCACTCCAGTTGTTCCACGTTATGGTCATTGAGAATGCGCCTTTCCTTGAGAGATTGCTTGTATCTGATCTAGAAGGTCCAACAAAAAACAGGGTCATTGACGCGCCGAAATTGACGGTGTTGGTGTACTCGTCTGCCAAATTCTCCAAACTCTTTATTGGATCCATAATCGTTCAGGTACAACACTCATCTTCTTCTCCGTCTTCTTGAAATTCACACTTTTAAATTTCTTCTTGATGTATTTATGACCGTCTTTCCAGAAAATGATTCCCACTAGCTTGACCCAGTCTATGCGCACAATGAAGATCTTGGCAATAAAATCTATCGGCTCCAATCTGGATCAAGTTGTTTAATTCCTTACATGCTTTCCATGCACGGAGAAGCTACTCATCGAGGTGAAACTTATTTCCTATTAGTAAATGGTAATCACAACGTAGCTCAATTTTTTCGTAATTTTCCCAAATTACGATGACAAGTGTAGTGTTCAAAATTGCATCTACGCACTGCACCGGAAGAAATGTTTTTAGTATTTTTTCTCATGTGATCACCTGCATCATTTTGTTGTTGTACTACTATAGTAGCCTAGGCTAGTCATAGTGGAAAGTAACTTAGACTAGTAACTCTATGGTTACCCTAAGAGCAAGTACTACCTCCGTCCTAGTTTACTCTTCCTATTTTGTAGTATCAAAATTTGACCATAGATTTAACTGACAAAATGTTAATGCATGTCACTAAAAATTATATCATTGGATTCGTATTTGAACATAATTTCAAATGGTATAAGTTTTGGTGACATGCATTGGCATTTTCTTAGGTAAATCTATGGTCAGAATTTTACACTAAATACGAGGTAGTACAAAAGGGGGCTATAACGGCCCTCCACTATGTAGGCCAAAACACGTGCCAAATTCACTTGTGATGCATTTGGCATCGATGCCCCTCCATTGCTCACTTGGTGCCCCAATCTGGATCACCTACTTTGCTTCGGTGCCAAATTCACTCACGCAATGAAAAAACACTTGCGTGAGAGAGAGAGAGAGGACTGAGGCAATAAAAAACACTTGTTTGGGAGAGTGAGAGGCTGGTGTAGTTGGTTTGATTGATTTGTTTATACATGTGGGTCTGTGTGCACAGCGGTGCCAACTCTCTCACATCGCCAGAGCGGTGCCAAAATCTTTTGATTTGACATCGATGCGTATTATGTGGCATGCTTTTGAGAAATATGGCATCGGCCACATAGTGGAAGGCAACAAATGCCCAAGCTCTTCACGCGCTCCTAGGTAAATGAGAGGAGAGAGAGAGAGAGTGAAAAAATACCACTAGCCAGCCAACCCTATCATATGAGCGAATGATATTGGTATCTCTTGATGACACGGCAATATTATACAGCCAGCTGCTCTAATATGTTCTATTCTTTTGCAGATAAGAAAAGACCCGAAAGTGAAAAATGTGCTGCACTATAACAATCTCATCGAATGCCTTGATCTCCATCTTATAGAAATTGATTTGATCGACTACCGAGGCAGCACATCTGAGATTAAATTGGCTAGATTCTTTGTTCTGGAGGCAAGTGTGCTCAAGGTAATGAGGTTTGGCGTTCTCTGGCGCAACAATGAATGGAGTGCTGATCACCGCAAGCGTCTAAGCCTAAATGACAAAGTCTCCGTAGGAGCTGAATTTGTTTTTGAAACATCAAGTGGCCAGAGACTCAAAATTTTATTTTCCCATTAGTGACTTGTTAGGGCAGTGGATTTTAGATTATACGATAATGCTGCATCCACCTAAAGTAACGAAAGTTCTTACGTAAACTTCCTAGATTCCCTCTTCGTAGGTGCAGCATTACTCCTAACATTTGTAATATCAGTTTGAAACTTGTAATATTGTCGTGTCCTATTCCTGCGTTTTCAAAATCCTGCGAATCAAAGAGTTCCTGAGTTGGTGATGATGTTGTGCCTGCCATCTTTCACCAATAGCCGTCAGATCTAGATCTGACGCATACAAACCAAACTTCTCCATTTTTGCAAAAAGATGCCCGCACTTGTTCCCTATTTACAAACAACTCCTTGTCTCTCACAATCAGCCTTATCTCCTCCCCACCACATCTAGAAGGACATGGAAAAATCTGGCACGATGGCTGTTGCCGGTGCCGTCCACCCTCAATCTTGGTGTTCCGTGCAATGCACGGGCATCTACGCACGGGAAATTATGTCGAACGCGGCTAGTTGTAAGAAGGCTAGATCTACAGCCATGATGATAGTGACTGCAGATGGTGAGGCTGACTATGTTATGCCGAACATGGCGCCTATACTCGGGTGTCATCTCCGGCGCAGGGTCTTGTCACTTCACTGCGAGGAGCAGCACGTAATAATTTGACCAACGGGTAGTACAATGCTACTACATTGGTAGCACTACTACTAGTACTAGCACCACCGTCTGGATTTAGTAGTACTACCATGTCCATCTGGATTTAGTACTTTGACTAGCAATATCTAGTAATGCATGTTGTTATTTCTATCTATCGGTCGTGCCATGGAGCAGAACCAAAATTTACAAGTTACAAGTTCAAAAGGAAAAGCCTCCGTGTTCGCCTCGCACCCCCACATGGTTGGTCCGGCACGCCGCTTAAGGGGGAATGTGTGCTGTGTTGCATTTTCACTTACAAGTGGGACCGCAGTTGAGCAAACTGACTATCGGCAAACCCCCACCCCTCCCACCGCGTGATGGCTGAGAAAACAGGAGGGAGAAGAGATGGTTGTAGCATGGACTCCAAGAAAATTGGTGTCGGATGGGACTCGTGTGGGTGGCATGTGTCGTACTGCTAGACGTGAATGCTAGTTATGGCCCATGCCACCCCACTATATCGAGCCTATATCGAGGTGCTGGTTACGCAGAACAAATTTCCTGGAGTCCGTGCTCAGCCCTCCTCTATCTCTCTTCTCAACCAGCCAGCAGACGAGCGGAGCCCATTGTCTGTTTGCTCACATGCGATCCCACATGTCAGTGAAAATGCAAGAGGACCCACTGAACCTGCACATCTTTCACCTCGATGTGCTAGTGATGAAAAACAAATCCAATAAAGATCTTCGGTGGCCACTTTTGGAGTTACTCAATAGTAGTAAGATTCTATTTACAGTTTAACCCAAGATGCACATCACGTGGCTTCAACTACCACTCCATTTTCTTGCATGACACGACCTGGATGCTGGATGTCCCACGTGTCGGCAAAAGGAGGAAGAACTTGACCAAATCTTCTCCACATTTAGACCGGTGGAGTAGGAAACACGGCAAGCCCTATGCCTACATCATACTACGTACAAGCCCACCTCATGCAGTCACGCTATCACCATATTTCTTGGCCTCCATGCGACACCTAGCTCTAGTTGATCTAACTAGAACTAACTATTGGTTGGCTCTATGTGGTGTTGCAATTCCATACTACTACGGATGATGGCTATACTACTACGGCACTAACACTCCAAGAAGTGAGTCGAAAATCATTTATAAATTGAGTTTATGACATGCATATGCAAATGTACCATTCATTACATACAACAAGTCATCAACACACAACGACAATGAGGATACATGTTGGATTATAGATTAGTTCCAACAAAAAATTCTAGTAAATACTAAAGTTTTCATCACACAACAAATAACAAGCAATGAAATGAACTTCAGCTCAACCACTCCACGACGTTGGAAATTCTTGCTTTGAACCAGAAGAGTTTGTCTCGGAAGGGCCAGCTACTGTCAATCTCGAGACCAATGCAGGACTGATCATCCAGGCTGAAGCGGCCTATTTCATGACCCATATTGTGATAGCCACGGTAGGGAAGCATATCAATGTCCAAGGTATAGATACAATTGCTTCTCATAAATGGTAGTAACGTTGTGTCAACAGCAGCTGGATCACCTTTCACCATGATGGGATAGTTTTGTCCAAGGAAGAGCGAGTTTCCTCCAAGAGTATCAATACTAAACTAGGGAGAAGGTGTTGGCGCTAGCACAGTAGTATCCATCCCGAATACCCTGCAACGGATGTTGGAATAGGTCCGGAGAGTGCGACCATGGGAGACAACACCTGCTTCCTTAGTCACATCAGCGGTGCCCTGTATACAGACAAGAAGAGGTGATCCATCGGAATAAGTTGCCAGGCGCCACTGAGTACTCCTATATGTGTCCTCATGCTCGTGATCATCATCATCATCATCATCTCCCCCTTGGTTATAAATTTTTTCAAGTATAGGTGGTGGAATGTTCACAAGACCTTGGAAGCACGGGAAGGCTAATTAGTAAAGGGAAACTAGCTAACCCGCATGCATGTGGATGAAACAATTATAATTACGGTGGAAGACAAATGTACCAAAAGCATAAGGATTCCATGCAAAAACAGTGCCATGAGTGGTGGCAGCAAACACAAGACCCTCTTATAGAATTGCATCATAGTACTCATCCTTGTATAGAAACTGATTTTTGAGCAATATCCATCCAGTCGAACTACGAAGGAAGGCAACAATCTTGTCGAGGATAGCAACAAATACATATTCCATTAAATCCCAAGAGCGGTCGGGAACTTGACAAATTGCTATCTTCTGTAGACGACAGTCACCATGACCGTAGTTGAAAGTACGGTCATAACCAGTGTGCTCAACCTCTGGGCAGTCTGAGATTTTTGGAAGTGGAATCTGATGATGAGTGTACACATTCACAAGTTTCCACTCGCAGTTGGACCCAATATAAACAACCCAATCTCCAATTGCGCCTGCCCAAGCCTTACCCTCAAGCGATGGCATCTTAACATCACATGTATCATTATCAAGCAACACCAACTTGCACAGGGCGAGGCCTCCGTCGTCCGCGCGCCAGTGAGAAGGGTCACAGTGAAGAAGATAGGGGAGATCAAACCGCTCCTGGACCCTTGGGTTCATTGTAATGATGTTATTAGTTGAGTCAAGAATGGTCTTGAATGAACCTACCATGCTAGCCAGGTGATGACGTCGCACCGATCAATGAGTTCCTCCATCACGTCATCATTCAGATCGGGGCAAAAATAATGGGGTCATTTCTGGTTTGTTCCCTCCATGGAGAAGACGATCAAATAATGGCAGAAGGAAGGGTGAAGGCAAATGGAGGAGGGAGGAAGAGCGTGCGACAATAGTTCCAAATCGAGAGGGAAAGGCGGAGAGTCGGTGGACGGTTGCCACGATACACAAAGAGGCGCTCGGCCTACATAGATGTCCGTTCGGAAATTGTACAAAAGGACTCGCCATAGTCTCACTGACATGTTGGAATGGGACCACATGTCAACGAAGAGGCTAGTGGGGAGCGGGCGGTTGCCACAGAGGTCACACACACTGACGACAAGGCCGTCCTATCAGACCTAGCGCCCGCGTGGGATGGCTTCCATCCCCCACACGAGCAAAGCCACTTCGCACCCCCACACGGTTGGTCCGCTATGCTGCTAAGCCAACTCTAGCACGTGCAGCTTGGATGCGTGCTCGCTCAGCCCCCTTTCCCTCGACGCCCCAGACCTACCCAACCACGGCTACAGGTTTTGCGCACTCGGCTGCCGGATTTGGAGCAGATCTGGTCGGGCTTGAGCTCGCCCGGCTGTGGGAGGCTGCGCCGCGCCATGGACTAACCGGGTAACGGGCTAGAAGGCCCCGGAAAGGCCGCAAGGCTGCATGCAGGTACTGACTCCTCCTCTAGCTGCTCGGATCTACACCGTCGGTGGTCCGTCGGCAGATACATGAATGGCGGTCGGCCGGGCTTGGTGCTGGCCCAAAAGCTCGTCGGTGCACCGTTGCCACTCATTATGTGTGACGACTGCCCAAAGAAGGTCTTGCGCCGCGTGTCTACAACGCCGGAACATCCCGGATGGGTGTTCATCAAGTGCTCAACCGATGGGGTATGTGCTACTTTAGCTTCGGTTGTGCTCTCGAATTAGACTAGTTGTGCTAACTTAAAATTTTATTGTGTAGAATGGATGCAAGTTTTGGTATTGGGAAGAAGAGTACATCGATATATTGATAGAGCGCAATTTAGTAGATGTTCTAGCACTTTTAGCTAGCATAGAGGCTAGAGATGAGACTAGTGCACTTGTTGATAGAATAGAGGCTAGACATGAGACTAGATGCGAGGAAGCAACGTCTACTTCTTTACACTCGAAGAATAAAGAAGCATGCAAGATCGAGCCTCCGCAGATCAACAATGAATGCATCAAGAAGGCACTAATCCAACTTACAGGAGCAGTTATGGAAGTTGGATATCTTCTAAAATGTATTCTTGTGGTTCTTGTTTTCTTTGGTCTTGCTTTTCTAGTCAAATTTGGTGATGTATTTCCATGATGAAAAAAGATATGTGTTTGCAAAGAAAAATGTATGCGGTCGGGATGTGGCCGCGCGTTGGGCGCACGGCCACCGCATCCGAGAAATGGCCCGGACACGAACCTGTTGCCCTACCCAAACGGACAGAATCCGGGAAAAACGGAGGTCTGTTTGGGGTCGTGAGTTGGAGTTGGCCTTACAAGTGGGACCGCAGTTGAGGAAACCGACTATCGGCAAACCCCCACCTCGCCCGCCGCGTGATGACTGAGTTAGAGAAATGACGAGGTTGAAGAGATAGCTGTAGCGCAGACTCCAAGAAATATGGTGTTATATTGAAGTCGTGCTGGTGGCATGTGCCGTACTCCTGGACGTGAACGCTTGTTCTGGCCCATGCCACCCTACTGTACTATATATCGAGGATTCGAGGTGTTGGTTACATACAGCAAACACATTAACATATGGCCCACCTCACACTATGGCCAAATTTCCTAGAGTCTGTGCTAGGTTAAAAAGTGTTCTTTGTGAGGGTGGGTGGCTGGTCTCAAATTTAAAAGTTTTTGTATTACGTATATGTAGACATAGAGATAGTGCAACAGTTTTGAAAGTTTGAACCCAAACATAATAATGCAATTTCTACTAGACTCATCTAAGGACCTAGGATGATGGGATTCACAGCTACAGTAAAAACACCCTCCCGACGCGCGAAGCATGTGAAGCTAGTACAAATAGTAGTAGTACTATTGTTGATTGAACTCATCTGGTAACCTGTTGCAATGCACGTACAATTATGTATTCAGAAAATATTTTTTTGCCTCGTCGCAGCACCCACTCAGAGAAGCGACTCGAAAGGCATTCATAAATTTAGTAAGTTTATCACATGCATATCATTTTATTACATACAACAGGTCATGAACCCACAACGACAACGACGATACATTCTAGTAAATACTAAAGTTTTCATCACACAACAAATAACAAGTAATGAAATGAACTTCAGCTCAACCAATCCTCGGCGTTGGAAACGCTTGCTTTGAACCAGAAGTGATTCTCTGGGAAGGGCCGGCTACTATCAATCTCGAGACCAATGCAGGATTGATCATCCAGGCTGAAGCGGGCTATGTCAGGACCCATAGTGTGATGGTAGGGAAGCATATCAATGACCGAGGTATAGATACAGTTGCTTCTCATAAATGGTAGTAACATTGTGTCAACAGCAGCTGGATCGCCTTTCACCATCATTGGATAGTTTTGTCCAAGGAAAAGCGAGTTTCCTCCAAGACTTTCAATATTGAACCAGGGAGAAGGTGTTGGAGCTAGTACACTAGTATCCATCCCGAATACCCTGCAACGGATGTTGGAATAGGTCCAGAGAGTGCGACCATGCGAGACAACACCTGCTTCCTTAGTAACATCAGCAGTGCCCTGTATACAGACAAGAAGAGGTGATCCATCGGAATAAGTTGCCAGGCACCACTGAGTATATGGGTCCTGCTCATCCTCATGCTCGTGATCATCAGCATCGTCATCTCCCCCTTGGTTACAAAAATTTTCAAGTATAGGTGGTGGAATGTTCACAGGACCTTGGAAATGCAAGAAGGTTAATTAATTAGTAAAGGGAAACTAGCTAACCCACATGCACGTGGATGAAACCATTATAATTACGATGAAAGACAAACATACCGAAAGCATGATGATTCCATGCAAAAATAGTGCCACGAGTGGTGGCAGCAAACACAAGACCCTCGTATTGAATTGCATCACAATACTCATCCGTGTACAAAAATTGATTTTTGAGCAATATCCATCGAGGCGTGGAAGTAAGGAAGGCAACAAGCTTGTCGAAGATAGCAACAACTTCATAGTTCGTGTAATCCCAAGAGCAATTGGGAACTCGACAAATTGCTATCTTCTGTAGACGACAGTTACCATGATCGTATTTGAACTCATGTAGATCATCTGTGTGCTCAACCTCTGGGCAGTCTGAGATTTTTGGAAGTGGAACCCGGTGACGAGTGTACACATTCACAATTTCCCACTCACAGTTGTACCCAATATAAACAACCCAATCTTCATTTGCGCCTGCCCAAGCCTTGCCCTCAAGCGATGGCATCTTAACATCACACATATCATTATCAAGCGGCATCAACTTGCACAAGGCAAGGCTTCCGTTGTTCCCGCGCCAGTCAGCAGGGTCACGGCGAACAAGATAGGGGAGATCAAACCACTCCTGGACCCTTGGGTTGCTTGTAATGATGTTATTAGTTGAGTCGAGAATGGTCTTGAACGAACCTGTCATGCTAGCCGAGGTGATGAAATCACACCGATCAATGAGTTCATCCACCGCATCATCATTCAGATCGGGGCAAGAATAACGGGGTCGTTTCCGGCCTGTTCCCTCCATGGAGAAGACGATCGAATAATGGCAGAAGGAATGGTGAAGGCAAATGGGGGAGGGAGGAAGAGCATGCGACATCAGTTCCAAATCAAGAGGGAAAGGCGAAGAGTCGATGGACGGTTGCCACGGTACATGAAGAGGCGCCCCGGCCTACATAGAAGTCCATTTGGAAATTGTACAAAAGGACTCGCCGTCGTCTCACTGACATGTGGGAACGGGACCACATGTCAACAAAACATGGTGTGTAATTTCTCGTGCAAAATGCATCTGACAGCAGGGACACACCAAGGTCATGACAGTACGCAAGCAAGTGCCTCCTTATTTCAAGCCAATAAAAAACTGGTTCCTCCTAATGGATTTCTGACTTCTGACATCTGGATCCCATGCCATTGTCAACGTAGTCAATAAACGAGAGAATTTCACAACGAGCGGCTGACACCAGGGACCCAGCAGCTCGCCCAGTTATTTTTGTTTTGGGTTAATTTGATAAATGCTACTCCAAATCTGGTGATTTCGAGAAATGCCACTGCAATTTCCAGACTTTGAAAAATGCCATTTCATGCCATTTCCAGCGGCATTTTTCGAAGTCTGGAGTGACGTTTTTCAAAGTTTGCAAAATTTGCAGTGGCGTTTTTCAAAGTTTGCAAAATTTGCAGTGGCATTTTTCAAAGTTGGAAACTGCAGTGGCATTTTTCTGAATCACCATAATTGGAGTGAAATTTATCTAATTTGTTTTTGAGACGGAAGCAGGGTGTTGATACGTCCATTTTGCATCATGCTTTTATATCGATATTTATTGCATTATGGGTTGTTATTACACATTATGTCACAATACTTATGCCTATTCTCTCTTATTTTACAAGGTTTACATAAAGAGGGAGAATGCTAGCAGCTGGGATTCTGGGCTGGAAAAGGAGCAAATATTAGAGACCTATTCTGCACAGCTCCAAAAGTCCTGAAACTTCACGGAAGTCATTTTCAGAATATATAAAAAATAATGAGCGCAAGAAGTTCACCGGGGGGCACACCCTACCCACGAGGGTGGGGGGCGCACCCCCTACCTTGTGGGCCCCCTGGTGGCCCTCTGATGACCATCTTCTGCTATATGGAGTCTTTCGATGAGGAAAAAATCATAAGCCATCTTTCCGGACGAGACTCCGCCGCCACGAGGCGGGACCTTGGCGGAACCAATCTAGGGCTCTGGCGGAGCTGTTCTGCCGGGGAAACTTCCCTCCGGGAGGGGGAAATCATCGCCATCGTCATCACCAACGCTCCTCTCATCGGGAGAGGGCAATCTCCATCAACATCTTCACCAACACCATCTCCTCTCAAAACCCTAGTTCATCTCTTGTATCCAATTCTTGTCTCCAAGTCCGGGATTGGTACCTGTGGGTTGCTAGTAGTGTTGATTACTCCTTGTAGTTGATGCTAGTTGGTTTACTTGGTGGAAGATCATATGTTCAGATCCTATATGCATATTAATACCCCTCTGATTATGAACATGAATATGCTTTGTGAGTAGTTACGTTTGTTCCTGAGGACATGGGAGAAGTCTTGCTATTAGTAGTCATGTGAATTTGGTATTCGTTCAATATTTTGATGAGATGTATGTTGTCATCCCTCTAGTGGTGTCATGTGAACGTCGACTACATGACACTTCACCATTGTTTGGGCCTAGAGGGAGGCATTGGGAAGTAATAAGTAGATGATGGGTTGCTAGAGTGACAGAAGCTTAAACCCTAGTTTATGCGTTGCTTCGTAAGGGGCTGATTTGGATCCATATGTTTCATGCTATGGTAAGGTTTACCTTAATACTTTTGTTGTAGTTGCGGATGCTTGCAATAGGGGTTAATCATAAGTGGGATGTTTATCCAAGTAAGGACAGCACCCAAGCACCGGTCCACCCACATATCAAATTATCAAAGTACCGAACGCAAATCATATGAACGTGATGAAAACAAGCTTGACGATATTCCCATGTGTCCTCGGGAGCGCTTTACATCATATAAGAGTTTGTCCAGGCTTGTCCTTTGCTACAAAAAGGATTGGGCCACCTTGCTGCACTTTATTTACTTTTGTTACTTGTTACTCGTTACAAATTATCCTATCACAAAACTATCTGTTACCTATTATTTTAGTGCTTGCAGAGAATACCTTTCTGAAAACCGCTTATCATTTCCTTCTGCTCCTCGTTGGGTTCGACACTCTTACTTATCGAAAGGACTACGATAGATCCCCTATACTTGTGAGTCATCAAGACTCTTTTCTGGAGCCGTTGCCGGGGAGTGAAGCACCTTTGGTAGGTGGAATTTGGTGAGGAAAAATTTATACAGTGTGCTGAAATTTACTGTCACTTGTTACTATGGAAAGTAATCCTCTGAGGGGCTTGTTCGGGGTATCTTCACCCCGACCAGTAGAGCAAAGAGTTGCTCCTCAACCTACTGAACCTACTGGAAATGAAAATCTCTGCTTTGAAATTCCTTCGGGTATGTTAGAAAAATTGTTAGCTAATCCTTTTGCAGGAGATGGAACAAAGCATCCTGATAAGCACCTAATATATGTGGATGAAGTTTATGGATTATTTAAGCTTGCAGGTGTGCCCGGAGATGTTATTAAGAAGAAGGTTGTAACATCCCAAATTTGCAATTTGGAATGTTATACACTAGATCATCATGCATATCATATTTTCTTGCATTTTGGTTGATCCTAGAAATTTCACGCAACTCAAGGACCTTCGGAGAGAGTTGGGGATTTCGTTATTTTCATATTTGAGAGTTTTCTCGAATTTGAAAAGAGGATCATTTGATTTATTTATTTCATCTTCAATTATTTTCCTATATCAAAAATGAGAGAGGGAATAATATGACTTTCCCAAAATTTAGGAAAATGAAGATCTAATGGATAAATCAATTTTTGTTTTCCGGTGTTTATTTTGCATTTTATTTGGATAGGGAAAAATGCGTGTTTTAAAAATTGCATTTTAGGTCCGTAGAAAAGTTCATTTTGTTCGGCTCATTTTTAGGAGTCGGGGAAAATTTACTTTAGAAATTTTGGAGCCCGTTTAGATTTTCTTTTCTGTGTTTTTCTGCGCGCGAAACCTTTTAAAAAAATCCAGCAGGCCAGCCGGGCCAAGGCCCAGGCCAGCCACCGCCTCCCCAGCGCAGGCAGCCGGCCGCGCCAAGCCATCGCGCGCCAGGCGCCAGAGGCAGGAGCCGCCGCCGCCCCTTTTCGATTCCTAGTAGGACTTTAGTCCTACTCCGTTTCCTCTTTTTCTTTCCTATCCCTACTCTATTTCTTGTCCCCTACCCCAAGTTTTCTCCTCCCCTCCCCAATATAAATACCCCAACACCCCCCCTCCAAATCATCAAACCAAACCCCAAGCCCTCCACCGCACCCCACCCCGCGCCCTACACCGCCGCCGCGCCACCCCACACCCGCGCCGCCGCCCTTGTGCCCTAGCGCCACCGCCGCACCTTGCCCACGCCGCCGCCGCCCTACGCCATGCCGCCGGAGCCCCTCGCCGGAGGTTGCCCCGCGTCTCTTTTCCTCGGATCGTTTTCTTCTAATCATTTCGATTCTTTTCTTCTCTTCTGATTCGTTTTCTAGATCGGTTTTTCGTTTCGGTTTTCTTCTCCGAAACCCTAGATCGGATTCATTTTGTTTTCCGTTTTAGTTGCCTTTGGACCGTTCGCCGGACTGTTCGTCCTAACGAACGTGATCACCGGATTCATCTAGGTTAACGAACGTTCGTTCGTATAACCGTTCTTCTTTTTCTTCTCGTCGGATTTATTCCGCGATCGCGATCTCAGATCCGATCTTCGTTCTAGTTTATCTTCTCGCTCGTTTATCGGAATCAGGTGATTCAAGCGCCTGGAGTTTCATTTTGAAACCGCCATTCCGTCTAATCAACTTAAACAAGCTTTTGCCCCGGTAAAATTTGATCTAGTTTCAACTTGCTAGAACCGAGTTGTTTTCTTCCGCCGTTTGTTTTCCGTTTCTTTGTTCAGTTCATTCCTTCTTCGCAACCGGAGTTCTTAAGTTGAACTTTCTGGTTCGATCTCTTGTTCGAGTTTTACCTGTGCATTAGATGAGTACTTATTGTATGCTTGTTGTTTGTCTGCGATAGATTACCCGGATTGCGCCGCTTGTTACTTCGAAACCCTAGGACTCGCGGATCATCAGCAAGGCAAGTAACACTTTGATCATACCTTTTCTACAACCCATGTTTTATTGCATTAGATCCATCCTCTCACATTTGCATGATTAGGATCTAATTAAATTGTGGGATGGGAAGTAGATGAGGTAGTACCTATCACCTGTATTATTATGAAACCTTTGGGAGTTACTTCTACGTTTGCTTATTATGCCATGCTATGCTAGTAGACGTGGATTGGGTGAGTGATATCCATGACAGATGTGAGTTGATAATTTTAAATGGTTTATCTAAGGTGGCAACTTAAACACACATCTGGGTGGATTGAGGCACCTGATGTCTATCAGGACTTGCCTGTTTTTTTTCGGACCGCCACCCAGGCTCAAAGGGATCATAAGATCTTTCATGCTAGAAACTTCCGTGTGCAGCCACATGCTACTATGGGCTCTGGCGTAGTTGACTAAGTTGTGCGAACTCTTACGGGGTGGACTAGCAGATGTAGGGGTTGTAGGTGGTATGGTCTACCCCACATGTAAGGTGCTAGCGCTTCTGAAAGACTATGTCTCGGTCATCCATTTCTCAAACACCTTGTAGTGCGAGAAAACAAATGGAGGCGATCGAGTCATGTGGGGAAAAGTGCGCAAACCTCTGCAGAGTGTACAAACTAATCATGATTAGCCGTGTCCCCGGTTATGGACAACTTGAGTATCTAGTACTTGAATATCATGTGAATCTCAACATGTTACTTCTAATTAATATTGTTGGGTTTTAATTTTTCACTTAATTGGGATCGGAATGCTGTCAACCATTCTCGATGTTTAACAACTACCATGATAGTTAAATAAATTTATTCCTTTGCAGTAGGGAAAAACTGGCTTTACGCAAAACTGTAACCATAGAGCTTTCCACCAGCCATATATGCATATAGTATAGCTGTTTCATTCCATTTACTCTCTATGTGTTACCTTGCCAGCATATTCCATGTGCTGACCCGTTTTCGGGCTGCAACTTCTCATGTTGCAGACTTTTCAGACGACGAGTAAGGTGTTTTAGGTCGTAGTTCTATACTCAGTGATGCCATTGGAGTTGATGGACCCATTTATCTTCCGAGTCTTCCGCTGTTATCGTTATTAGATGGCCTTAAGCCATATTTATTGTAATAAGTTCTCTTTGAGACAACGATGTAATAAGTGTGTGATTGCCACTCTGAGATAAATCCTTCGATGTACTGTGTGGTGTCAGCATTACTGATCCAGGGATGACACCTGAGCACAGAGCACTTGATCCATTCGGGTCGGGTCGCTACAAAGATGGTATCAGAGCACACGCTGACTGTAGGACACGACCACTAAGTTAAAGCCATAGATCACCATTCTCTTCTCATTTTCTAACTCCTCATCTTTTCTACTCTTTTAGGATGACGAACGCGAAGATTAAGTACGCTCAACCGGATGAAGGCACACCTTTTGGATTGCACTTGAAGGAAGTCACCAAGTACCTGAACATTGGATTACCAAGCTTCACGGGAACCTTCAACGCCACTCTGCCTGAAGAGGAGCGCTGGAAGATTCAAGCTCATGTTCCGGGAAGGACATTCGCGCCAATCACGAAGCCCATAGATAGTGTTTTCAATGCACCAACCTGGAGTCTGGGAAAGAGCATGGCAGCTCATATCACCATAGGACGCATTGGAGAAGTTTACCAAGAAGACCTCAAGGACACTATCTACCAGATTTGCGGACGCCGAGATGAACAATGGGAGTTAGTCAGCACCAAGAAGGATAGATCCATTGCATCTTTCATCCAGGAGTTAAACCAGCTCATTTGACGCCACGAGAACCAGATGTGCAATGATATGATAGAGTTGAAGAATGCAAAGGCAAGGATCATCGAGCTAGAAGGAGAACTGAAGTCTACACGCAAGGACTACATGGACGAAATCATAGCTCTAGCACGGCACAATGTCGATCTTAAGCAGGAGATTGAAGAACTCAAGAGGAAGTTAGCATCCAAAGAGGAAGACGAGTACGTCGCATGTCCGGACAACTACATCATCATCGATGACACCGATTCGGATCCAAGTGAACCCGACTTTGAAGACGAAGCTGGAGCAGATATCATGGAGTCTTCCACCGGTTCAAATTTCTAGATGACCACCAGATAGTAGTAGTATTCCCCCATGTAAACATTATAGTCGAGCACTTTTGCGATAGTTTAGACCGATTGTAA
The DNA here is from genome assembly GCF_003073215.2 of Triticum urartu. Lineage (NCBI taxonomy): Eukaryota > Viridiplantae > Streptophyta > Magnoliopsida > Poales > Poaceae > Triticum > Triticum urartu. Next base: position 330,007,691 of record NC_053026.1, read on the forward strand.
GCCCTTGATTGATTGAAGTGATTTTGTGTGCATTTGCTCATGTGCATATGGGTAGTGTTTTCCCTTTAGATCCCCTCTATTCTTAATTCTCGTCTTTTCTAAACCCTCAGATGCCTCCGAGACGTGACAATGGATTTCCACCGGAGCTCACTCAGTTGATCCAGCAGCAGAATCAATTGATGCAGATGTTAGTCCAGAACCAGCAGAACAACAACAACAACACACCACCACCACCACCACCTGTTGACCACTTAGCTCGTTTTCTTAGGCTGAATCCGCCGGTGTTTTCCAGTAGCACCGAGCCAATAGTAGCAGACGATTGGCTCCGCAAGATAGGAAGGGAGTTGACCACTGCAGGATGCACGGATGGTGAGAAAGTGAAGTTTGCCGCTCACCAGCTTGACGGACCCGCGGCAGCATGGTGGGAGAATTTCACAGCCACTTACCCAGTTGACACTGTCACATGGGATCAGTTTCAGCAAGCTTTCCGCACTGCCCATGTTTCAGCAGGAGCTATGGCCATAAAGAAGCGTGAGTTTCGCAACTTACGCCAAGGAGGAAGGACAGTTGGCCCGTACGTTGACGACTTCAGCAAGTTAGCACGTTATGCCCCAGATGACGTTGCTACGGATGCAGCTAAGCAGGAGAAGTTTCTGGAAGGATTGAATGATGAGCTAAGCATGCAGTTGATGGTAGCAAGTTTCAACAACTACCAGGAGTTGGTAGATCATGCCATCATGATTGAAGGGAAGCAACAGCAGATTGAGAACCGCAAGAGGAAGTATGGACAGGGGAAGAATAACTCTGGAGCCCAGCAGAAGCCCCGTTTTACCCCTAAACCGGGATTTCAGTTTCAGCATACCCATGGAGGAGGTAACTCGCACAACCATAATGGCCACAAGAATGGTAATGGGAATGGAGGAAGCAACGGACAGAATCGGACCACCCCATCGACCCCAACCAAGAGAGACCTAAGTCAAGTCACCTGTTTTAAGTGTTCCAAGACCGGACATTATGCCAATGAATGTCCCGAAGGCCAGAATGGAAATGGCAATGGAAGCTCTGGGAAGAAGCCGAACCCTTTCAATAGGGGACAGGTGAACCACGTTAATGTGGAGGAGGTTGAAGATCAACCCGATGCAGTAATCGGTAAGTTTTTGGTTAAGTCATTTACTGCACTTGTTCTTTTTGACACTGGTGCATCGCATTCATACATATCAAGGGGATTTGTGGATAAGTATAACCTGCCAACCCAAGCCCTTAGGTCACCCATGTTAGTAAGCTCACCAGGAGCGGAGTTTATGGCTAGACGATGGTGTGATCGGTTACCATTAAGGATTGGTAACTATGTTTTTCCCTCAGACCTAATAGTATTGGAATCTCAAGGATTGGATGTGATATTAGGCATGGATTGGTTATCAAAGTATAAAGGGAATATTGAGTGTGCTAGTAAGTCAATTTTGCTTACCACACCAGAAGGGAGAAGGATCAAGTATGTATCCCGGCATGTGCCAAAGAGGACCCAAGTAAATTGCCTAACAGGAGTTGTGCAGGAGGAAGTACCAGTGGTAAAGGATTTTCCTGATGTATTTCCCGAAGAGTTGCCAGGCATGCCACCGGACAGAGACATTGAGTTTTTGATTGAGCTTTTGCCAGGCACTAGGCCAATATCGAAGAGACCATATAGGATGCCAGCAAAGGATTTGGTGGAAATTAAGAAGCAGATTAAAGAGTTACTGGATAAGGGATATATTCGCCCAAGTTCTTCGCCTTGGGGATCGCCAGTACTTCTAGTGGAGAAGAAGGATGGATCGTTAAGGATGGTTGTTGATTATCGAGGATTGAACGAAGTAACGATCAAGAACAAGTACCCACTACCAATGATCAACGATCTGTTTGATCGATTGCAAGGAGCTAAAGTGTTTTCCAAGATCGATTTGCGATCAGGATACCACCAGTTGAAGATTCGAGAACAGGATATTCCGCAGACAGCTTTTACCACCAGGTATGGGCTGTATGAGTATACCGTTATGTCATTTGGATTGACTAACGCACCTGCCTATTTTATGAACCTGATGAACAAAGTGTTTATGGAGTTTTTGGATAAGTTCGTCATAGTGTTCATTGATGACATTCTGGTTTATTCAAAGAATGAAGAGGAGCATAAGGAACATTTGCATTTGGTTTTGGAGAAACTAAGGGAACATCAGTTATACGCCAAATTCAGCAAATGTGAGTTTTGGTTGAAGGAAGTTGGATTCCTCGGACACGTTATATCCGGAGAAGGTATAGCAGTTGACCCCACTAAGGTTGAGACCGTAACCGAATGGGAAGCACCAACGACAGTTGGAGAGATCCGGAGTTTTCTGGGACTCGCAGGATACTACCGGAGATTTATTGAGAATTTCTCAAAGATTGCAAAGCCTATGACGGAGTTGTTGAAGAAGGATACTAAGTTCAAATGGACTGAGGAGTGTGAGGCTAGTTTCCAGGAGTTAAGAAACGTTTGGTTACCTCACCAGTATTGATTTTGCCAGATCAGACCAAGGATTATGAGGTGTATTGCGACGCTTCACGTCGAGGACTTGGAGCAGTGCTTATGCAGGAAGGAAGAGTCGTTTCGTATGCTTCACGGCAACTGAAGCCTCATGAGATGAATTATGCCACACATGATTTGGAGTTAGCAGCCGTAGTGCATGCATTGAAGACATGGAGACATTTCCTCATTGGAAATCATTGTGAGGTGTACACGGATCACAAGAGTTTGAAGTACATTTTCACGCAGAAGGAGTTGAACCTCAGACAGAGGAGATGGTTGGAGCTCATCAAGGATTATGACATGAGATTGCATTACCATCCCGGAAAAGCTAATGTAGTAGCTGACGCATTGAGCCGTAAGAGCCATGTCAATACCCTAATAACGGGGAAAATACCCAAGGAGTTAGCAGAAAACCTTCGTGAGCTATGTTTGGAAATAGTTCCGAGAGGCTATGTAGCAGCATTGGAGATTCAGTCAACATTGATGGATAAAATCAGAGAAGCTCAGAAATCTGACAAGGAGATTGCTTCTATAAAAGAGAAATTGAGCGAAGGAAAAGCTAAAGGATTTCGTGAGGATGAGCACGACACCCTATGGTTTGAAGACCGTGTTTATGTACCCAACAACCCGGAGATCAGGAAGTTGATTTTGCAAGAGGCACATGATTCACCGTATTCGATTCACCCAGGGAATACCAAGATGTATTTGGATTTGAAGGAAACATTCTGGTGGACCGGAATGAAGAAAGATATTGCAGCATATGTAGCAGTCTGTGACGTATGTCAGAGAGTAAAGGCAGAGCATCAAAAGCCAGCAGGATTGTTACAACCATTGCCGACACCCGAATGGAAGTGGGATAAGATAGGCATGGATTTTATCACAGGACTACCTAGGACAAAATCAGGCTATGACTCGATATGGGTAGTAGTTGATCGTTTGACAAAGGTAGCACATTTTATTCCAGTTAAGACCACTTACACCAGTGCTAAGTTGGCAAAGATATACATGACTAGGATCATTTGTTTGCATGGAGTTCGAGGAGTATCGTATCAGATAGAGGAACCCAATTTACCTCAAAGTTTTGGAATCAGTTGCATGAAACTTTAGGAACCAGACTAGAGTTCAGCACAGTTTTTCATCCGCAGACAGATGGACAGACCGAGAGAGTCAATCAGATTTTGGAAGATATGCTGAGAGCTTGTGCACTAGATTATGGATCTAGTTGGGACGATAACTTGCCGTATGCGGAGTTTTCTTATAACAACAGTTACCAAACCAGTTTAAAGATGGCACCTTTCGAAGCTTTATACGGAAGGAGGTGCAGGACACCGTTGTCATGGGACGAAGTTGGAGGCCGTCAATTCTTTGGACCAGATTTGATTAAGGAGTCTGAACGGAAAGTTAAGTTGATTCGCGATAGGCTCAAGGTAGCCCAGTCCAGGCAGAAGAGCTACGCAGATTCTAAACGCAAGGAGACAGTTTACGAAACCGGAGACAGATTTTATCTCCAAGTATCCCCACTTCGAGGAGTTAAGCGCTTTGGAGTTAAGGGAAAGTTAGCACCGCGTTTCGTTGGACCGTACAAGATTTTGCAATGTATGGGAGAAGTCGCTTATAAGTTGGAATTACCAGAGGGACTGTCAGGAGTTCATGATGTATTCCATGTTTCTCAGCTGAAGAAATGTCATGCCGAAATGGCGGAGGTACCACTAAGAGATACCGTGCTGCTTGAAGCGATTCAGTTGAAGGACGACTTAACATATGAGGAGAAGCCAGTCAAGATTCTCGAGTTTGCCAGTAGAGTTACTCGCAGCAAGGTTATCAAGTTTTGCAAAGTTCAATGGAACCACCACTCAGAGGATGAAGCCACCTGGGAGAGAGAAGAAGATTTGCTCAAGGACCACCCTCACCTATTTTCTAGCCAACCCGAATCTCGAGGGCGAGATTCAGCTTAAGGGGGGTAGGTTTGTAACATCCCAAATTTGCAATTTGGAATGTTATACACTAGATCATCATGCATATCATATTTTCTTGCATTTTGGTTGATCCTAGAAATTTCATGCAACTCAAGGACCTTCGGAGAGAGTTGGGGATTTCGTTATTTTCATATTTGAGAGTTTTCTCGAATTTGAAAAGAGGATCATTTGATTTATTTATTTCATCTTCAATTATTTTCCTATATCAAAAATGAGAGAGGGAATAATATGACTTTCCCAAAATTTAGGAAAATGAAGATCTAATGGATAAATCAATTTTTGTTTTCCGGTGTTTATTTTGCATTTTATTTGGATAGGAAAAAATGCGTGTTTTAAAAATTGCATTTTAGGTCCGTAGAAAAGTACATTTTGTTCGGCTCATTTTTAGGAGTCGGGGAAAATTTACTTTAGAAATTTTGGAGCCCGTTTAGATTTTCTTTTCTGTGTTTTTCTGCGCGCGAAACCTTTAAAAAAAATCCAGCAGGCTAGCCGGGCCAAGGCCCAGGCCAGCCACCGCCTCCCCAGCGCAGGCATCTGGCCGCGCCAGGCCATCGCGCGCCAGGCGCCAGAGGCAGGAGCCGCCGCCGCCCCTTTTCGATTCCTAGTAGGACTTTAGTCCTACTCCGTTTCCTCTTTTTCTTTCCTATTCCTACTCTATTTCTTGTCCCCTACCCCAAGTTTTCTCCTCCCCTCCCCAATATAAATACCCCAACACCCCCCCTCCAAATCATCAAACCAAACCCCAAGCCCTCCACCGCACCCCACCCCGCGCCCTACACTGCCACCGCGCCACCCCACACCCGCGCCGCCGCCCTTGTGCCCTAGCGCCGCCGTTGCACCTTGCCCACGCCGCTGCCGCCCTACGCCACGCCGCCGGAGCCCCTCGTCGGAGACCTCGCCGGAGGTTGCCCCGCATCTCTTTTCCTCGGATCGTTTTCTTCTAATCGTTCCGATTCTTTTCTTCTCTTCTGATTCGTTTTCTAGATCGGTTTTTCGTTTCGGTTTTCTTCTCCGAAACCCTAGATCGGATTCGTTTTCTTTTCCGTTTTAGTTGCCTTTGGACCGTTCGCCGGACCATTCATCCTAACGAACGTGATCACCGGATTCATCTAGGTTAACGAACGTCCGTTCGTATAACCGTTCTTCTTTTTCTTCTCGTCAGATTTATTCCGCGATCGCGATCTCAGATCCGATCTTCGTTCTGGTTTATCTTCTCGCTCGTTTATCGGAATCAGGTGATTCAAGCGCCTGGAGTTTCGTTTCGAAACCGCCGTTCCGTCTAATCAACTTAAACAAGCTTTTGCCCCGGTAAAATTTGACCTAGTTTCAACTTGCTAGAACCGAGTTGTTTTCTTCCGCCGTTTGTTTTCCGTTTCTTTGTTCGGTTCGTTCCTTCTTCGCAACCGGAGTTCTTAAGTTGAACTTTCTGGTTCGATCTCTTGTTCGAGTTTTACCTGTGCATTAGATGAGTACTTATTGTATGCTTGTTGTTTGTCAGCGATAGATTACTCGGATTGCGCCGCTTGTTACTTCGAAACCCTAGGACTCGCGGATCATCAGCAAGGCAAGTAACACTTTGAGCATACCTTTTCTACAACCCATGTTTTATTGCATTAGATCCATCCTCTCACATTTGCATGATTAGGATCTAATTAAATTGTGGGATGGGAAGTAGATGAGGTAGTACCTATCACCTGTATTATTATGAAACCTTTGGGAGTTACTTCTATGTTTGCTTATTATGCCATGCTATGCTAGTAGACGTGGATTGGGTGAGTGATATCCATGACAGATGTGAGTTGATAATTTTAAATGGTTTATCTAAGGTGGCAACTTAAACACACATCTGGGTGGATTGAGGCACCTGATGTCTATCAGGACTTGCCTGTTTTTTTTCGGACCGCCACCCAGGCTCAAAGGGATCATAAGATCTTTCATGCTAGAAACTTCCGTGTGCAGCCACATGCTACTATGGGCTCTGGCGTAGTTGACTAAGTTGTGCGAACTCTTACGGGGTGGACTAGCAGATGTAGGGGTTGTAGGTGGTATGGTCTACCCCACATGTAAGGTGCTAGCGCTTCTGAAAGACTATGTCTCGGTCATCCATTTCTCAAACACCTTGTAGTGCGAGAAAACAAATGGAGGCGATCGAGTCATGTGGGGAAAAGTGCGCAAACCTCTGCAGAGTGTACAAACTAATCATGATTAGCCGTGTCCCCGGTTATGGACAACTTGAGTATCTAGTACTTGAATATCATGTGAATCTCAACATGTTACTTCTAATTAATATTGTTGGGTTTTAATTTTTCACTTAATTGGGATCGGAATGCTGTCAACCATTCTCGATGTTTAACAACTACCATGATAGTTAAATAAATTTATTCCTTTGCAGTAGGGAAAAACTGGCTTTACGCAAAACTGTAACCATAGAGCTTTCCACCAGCCATATATGCATATAGTATAGCTGTTTCATTCCATTACTCTCTATGTGTTACCTTGCCAGCATATTCCATGTGCTGACCCGTTTTCGGGCTGCAACTTCTCATGTTGCAGACTTTTCAGACGACGAGTAAGGTGTTTTAGGTCGTGGTTCTATACTCAGTGATGCCGTTGGAGTTGATGGACCCATTTATCTTCCGAGTCTTCCGCTGTTATCGTTATTAGATGGCCTTAAGCCATATTTATTGTAATAAGTTCTCTTTGAGACAACGATGTAATAAGTGTGTGATTGCCACTCTGAGATAAATCCTTCGATGTACTATGTGGTGTCAGCATTACTGATCCAGGGATGACACCTGAGCACAGAGCACTTGATCCATTCGGGTCGGGTCGCTACAAAGGTCTTCCCTTTATCTTTGAAGGGAGATGCATTGACATGGTATAGGCTATGTGATGATATGGGGTCATGGAACTACAAACGATTGAAATTGGAATTTCATCAGAAGTTTTATCCTATGCATGTTGTTCATCGTGACCGCAATTATATATATAATGTCTGGCCTCGCGAAGGAGAAAGCATCGCTCAAGATTGGGGGAGGCTTAAATCAATGTTATATTCATGCCCCAATCATGAGCTCTCAAGAGAAATGATTATTCAAAAAAATTATGCTCGGCTTTGTGATAACAATCGCACCATGCTCGATACTTCTTGTGTTAGCTCTTTTATGATGAAGACTATTGAATTCAAATGGGATTTATTGGAAAGAATTAAACGCAACTCTGAAGATTGGGACCTCGACGAAGGTAAGGAGTTAGGTATGACACCTAAGTATGATTGTGTCAAATCTTTTGTGGATACCGATGTTTTCCGTAAATTTGGCACTAGATATGGACTTGACTCTGAGATAGTAGCCTCTTTCTGTGAATCTTTTGCTGCTCATATCGATCTCCCTAAGGATAAGTGGTTTAAATATCATCCTCACATAGAAGTAAAAGTAGCTGCACCTATTAAAGTTGAAGAAAAGACTATCACTTATAATGATCCTATTGTTCCTACTTCTTATGTTGAGAAACCACCTTTCCCTGTGAGGATAAAGGATCATGAGAAAGCTTCAACTGTGGTTCGTAAAAGCAATATTAGAACTTATACACCTCCTGAGCAAATTAAAGTTGAACCTAATATTGCTATTGTTAAAGATCTCTTGTCTGATAATATTGATGGGCATGTTATTCATTTCCGTGATGAGACTGCTAGAATTGCTAAACCTTGTGCTAAAGATAAACCTAGATCTTTGGTAGGCATGCCTGTTATTTCTGTTAAAATAGGAGATCATTGTTATCATGGCTTATGTGATATGGGTGCCAGTGCTAGTGCTATACCTCATGACTTATACAAAGAAATTATGCATGATATTGCACCTGTTGAGTTAGAAGATATTGATGTCACAATTAAACTTGCCAATAGAGATACTATCTCACCAATGGGAATCGTTAGAGATGTTGAAGTCTTGTGTGGTAAAAGTAAATATCCTGCTGATTTTCTTGTTCTTGGTTCTCCACAAGATAGCTTTTGTCCCATTATTTTCGGTAGACCCTTCTTGAACACTGTTAATGCTAAGATAGACTGCGAAAAGGATGTTGTTACTATTGGTTTGGGTGATATGTCTCATGAGTTCAACTTTTCTAAATTTCGTAGACAACACCATGAAGAGGAATTGCCTAGTAAAGATGAAATTATTGGTCTTGCTTCTATTGTCGTACCTCCTAGTGATCCTTTAGAACAATATTTGCTAGACCATGAAAATGATATGTTTATGAATGAAAGAAGGGAAATAGATGAAGTATTCTTTAAACAGGAACCCATCCTGAAACACAATTTGCCTATTGAAATCCTAGGGGATCCTCCTCCACCCAAGGGTGATCCCGTGTTTGAGCTTAAACAGTTACCTGATACTCTTAAATATGCTTATCTTGATGACAATAAGATATATCCTATTATTATTAGTGCTAACCTTTCAGAGCATGAAGAAGAGAGATTATTGAAAACTCTTAGGAAGCACTGCGCTGCTATTGGATATACTCTTGATGATCTTAAGGGCATTAGTCCCACTCTATGTCAACATAAAATAAATTTGGAGAAAGATGCCAAACCAGTTCATGATCACCAACGATGGCTGAATCCTAAGATGAAATAAGTGGTAAGAAAGGAAATACTAAAGCTCCTTGAGGCAGGATAATTTATCCCGTTGCTGATAGTCAGTGGGTAAGGCATGTCCATTGTGTCCCTAAAAAGGGAGGTATTACTGTCGTTCCTAATGATAAAGATGAATTGATTCCGCAAAGAATTATTACAGATTATAGGATGGTAATCGATTTCCGCAAATTAAATAAGGCTACTAAAAAGGATCATTACCCCTTACCTTTTATTGATCAAATGCTAGAAAGATTATCCAAACATACACATTTTTGCTTTCTAGATGGTTATTCTGGTTTCTCTCAAATACCTGTATCAGTTGATGATCAATCTAAGACCACTTTTACTTGCCCTTTCGGTACTTTTGCTTATAGACGTATGACTTTTGGTTTATGTAATGCACCTGCTACCTTCCAAAGATGCATGATGGCTATATTCTTTGACTTTTGGGAAAATATTTGTGAGGTTTTCATGGAAGATTTCTCCGTCTGTGGATCCTCTTTTGATGATTGCTAAAGCAACCTTGATCGAGTTTTGTAGAGATGTGAAGAAACTAACCTTGTCTTGAATTGGGAGAAGTGCCACTTTATGGTTAATGAAGGTATTGTCTTGGGGCATAAAGTTTCTGAAAGAGGTATTGAAGTTGATAAAGCTAAGGCTGATGCTATTGAAAAGATGCCATGTCCTAAGGACATCAAAGGTATAGGGAGGTTTCCTTGGTCACGCTGGTTTTTATAGGAGGTTCATTAATGACTTCTCAAAAATTTCTCGACCTCTGACTAATTGATTGCAAAAAGATATACCATTTGTTTTTGATGATGATTGCGTAGAAGCATTTGAAATACTTAAGAAAGCATTGATCTCTGCGCCTATTGTTCAGCCACCCGATTGGAATTTACCCTTTGAAATTATGTGTGATGCTAATGATTATGCTGTAGGTGCTGTTCTAGGGCAAAGAGTTGATAAAAAATTAAATGTTATTCAATATGCTAGTAAAACTCTAGACAACGCTCAGAGAAATTATGCTACTACTGAAAAAGAATTCTTAGCAGTTGTATTTGCTTGTGATAAGTTCAGACCTTATATTGTTGATTCTAAAGTAACTATTCACACTGATCATGCTGCTATTAAATATCTCATGGAAAAGAAAGATGCTAAACCTAGACTTATTAGATGGGTTCTCTTGCTACAAGAATTTGATTTGCATATTGTTGATAGAAAGGGAGCTGAGAACCCCGTTGCAGACAACTTGTCTAGGTTAGAAAATGTGCTTGATGACCCACTACCTATTGATGATAGCTTTCCTGATGAACAATTAAATGTCATAAATGCTTCTCGTACTACTCCATGGTATGCTGATTATGCTAATTATATTTTTGCTAAATTTATACCACCTAGTTTCACATACCAGCAAAAGAAAAAGTTCTTTTATGATTTGAGACATTACTTTTGGGATGACCCACATCTTTATAAAGAAGGAGTAGATGGTGTTATTAGACGTTGTGTACCTGAGCATGAACAGAAACAGATCCTACGCAAGTGTCACTCCGAAGCTTATGGAGGACACCACGCTGGAGATAGAACTGCACATAAGGTATTGCAATCCGGTTTTTATTGGCCTACTCTCTTTAAGGATGCCCGTAAGTTTGTTATATCTTGTGATGAATGTCAAAGAATTGGTAATATAAGTAGACATCAAGAAATGCCTATGAATTATTCACTTGTTATTGAACCATTCAATGTTTGGGGCTTTGATTATATGGGACCTTTTCCTGCCTCTAATGGATATACACATATTTTAGTTGTTGTTGATTACGTTACTAAGTGGGTAGAAGCTATTCCAACTAGTAGTGCTGATCATAACACCTCTATTAAGATGCTTAAAGAAGTTATTTTCCAAGGTTTGGAGTCCCTAGATACTTAATGACAGATGGTGGTTCACATTTTATTCATGGTGATTTCCGTAAAATGCTTGCTAAATATGATGTTAATCATAGAATTGCATCTCCTTATCACCCACAGTCTAGTGGTCAAGTAGAATTGAGCAACAGAGAACTCAAATTAATTTTGCAAAAGACTGTTAATAGATCTAGAAAGAATTGGTCCAAGAAACTTGATGATGCATTATGGGCCTATAGAACTGCATATAAAAATCCTATGGGTATGTCTCCGTATAAAATGGTCTATGGAAAAGCATGTCACTTACCTCTCGAACTAGAACATAAGGCTTATTGGGCCATTAAAGAGCTCAACTATGATTTCAAACTTGCCGGTGAGAAGAGGTTATTTGACATTAGCTCACTTGATGAATGGAGCACCCAAGCCTATGAGAATGCCAAATTATTTAAAGAAAAAGTTAAAAGATGGCATGACAAAAGGATACAAAAGCGTGAGTTTAATGTAGGTGATTATGTATTGCTATACAACCCTCGCTTAAGATTTTTTGCAGGAAAACTTCTCTCTAAATGGCAAGGTCTTTATGTTATCGAGGAAGTATATCGTTCCGGTCCCATAAAAATCAACAATTTCGAAGGCATAAATCCGAAGGTGGTGAATGGTCAAAGAATTAAACATTATATCTCAAGTAATCCTATAAATGTTGAAAGCAATGTTATTGAAACCGTAACCCCGGAGGAATACATAAGGGACACTTTCCGGAACGTTTCAGACTCCGAAAAGGAATATGTATGTGGTACGATAAGTAAACCGACTCCAAAACAGTTCTAATGGCAATTTTCTTCCGTTTTGGAATATTTAGAAAAATAGAAAAATAAGAAGCAATCTGGGAAGGACACGAGGTCTCCACGAGGGTGGAGGGCGCGCCCTACCCCTGGGCGCGCCCCCGTACCCCGTGGGCACCTCGTGTGCTCTCCGGACTCCGTTTTCTTACACGTTACATATTTTGGTCGGTAAAAATTCATTATATAATCTCCCGGGGGTTTTGACCACCGTATCACGCAAAAATCTCCTGTCTTTGTTTCGAGCTGTTTTTCTGACATATCCAGGTCGTCATGTCGTCTTCAAGTGCCCCCAAGGACCAGTTCTTTGATAAGGTCATCAACCCCTACCTCGCGGAAGTGCTGCAACAACCTCAAACCATTGAGATGCGTGAGCGGTTGTTGCACATCCGCGATGTTGAGGGACCAAGGAAGACCTGAAGCACGGAGGCAAGGCTCGAGGCATTGGAGCAAGAAGTTTCCAAGTGTCAGGAGATGGTAGAGCGTGGACTCGATTCCAATCACATTATGATCACGGAGTTCACCAATAACCACAAGCTGGACGTCAAGGACATTGGGGAGGCCATCTTCAAGCTTCATGAGAAAATCGAGCACCTCCAAGCCCAGATCTATGACCTGCAAAATCAAAACTGTGAGTATGAATATAGATTCAAGAGGATGAGTTTGGCTGCAGATTTGAGGTTTCAGGAGACTCGATCATCCTTCTATGATGGTGAGCCTATGCCTTGGAAGAAGGATGACAAGCCTACGCCATCAACAAAACCATCACCTTCTTCACCAACAAAGAAGAATTGAGTATCTGGTATGGGCACTCCCCTTGGAAACTGCCAAGCTTGGGGGAGTGCCCCGGTATCGTATCACCATCACTTCTATCTTTACCATTTTTCTTAGTTTGATCCTTTTGATAATATCTTGATCTAGTAGAATAAAAGCTTTTAGTATGATCTAGTTGTGAGTTTTGCTTTATGATCCTTCTATGTAATCGAGTCTGTGAGCTATATAATAAAGATTAGTGTTGAGTCAAGGGCTTGATTATTTTGCCATGATCTTGAGTGAATAAAAGAAAAGAGAAAAAGAATAAAAAGAAAATAAAAGAGATCATATGGATCTTATGGATAGTAATGAGCTCACATATAAAAAGTATGATGAATAAAAGTTGTTGAGAGTTGACAAGCATAGTTTTGGTCATCGTTGCAATTAATAGGAAGTAATAAAGAAAGAGAGGTCTTCACATATAAATATACTATCTTGGACATCTTTTATGATTGTGAGCACTCATTAAAATATGACATGCTAAAGGGTTGACGTTGGACAGGGAAGACAACGTAATGGGTTATGTTTTCTTACATATGAGATAAATTATATTGTCATGGATCATCCAACATGATTGAGCTTGCCTTTCCCCCTCATGCTAGCCAAATTCTGTGCACCAAGTAGAGATACTACTTGTGCTTCCAAACACCCTTAAACTAGTTTTGCCATGAGAGTCCACTATACCTACCTATGGATTGAGAAAGATCCTCCAAGTAAGTTGTCATTGGTGCAAGCAATAAAAATTGCTCTTTAAATATGTATGAATTATTAGTGTGGGAGAAAATAAGCTTTATACGATCGTGTGATATGGAAGAAATAATAGCGATGGACTGCATAATAAAGGTCCATATCACAAGTGGCAATATAAAGTTACGTTCTTTCGCATTAAGATTTTGTGCATCCAACCATAAAAGCGCATGACAACCTCTGCTTCCCTCTGCGAAGGGCCTATCTTTTACTTTTATCTCCTACCTTACATAAGAGTCATGGTGATCTTCACCCTTCCTTTTTACATTTTATCTTTTGGCAAGCACAACATGTTGGAAAGATCCTGGTATATATGGCTAACTGGATGTGAGTTTTCATGAACTATTATTGTTGACATTACCCTTGAGGTAAAACGTTGGGAGGCAGAACTATACGCCCCTATCTTTCTCTGTGTCCAATTAAAACTCCATACCCATAAGTATTGCGTGAGTGTTAGCAATTGTGAAAGACTATATGATAGTTGAGTATGTGGACTTGCTGAAAAGCTCTTATATATTGACTCTTTACTATGTTATGATAAATTGCAATTGCTCCAATGACTGAGATTATAGTTTGTTAGTTTTCGATGAAGTTTATGATTCATACTTGAAATTGTGATTCTATTGTTACTCTAGCATAAGATGTCATATGACAAGAATTATATAAGTTGCTGTTCTAAGAATGATCATGATGCCCTCATGTCCGTATTTTATTTTTATCGACACCTCTATCTCTAAACATGTGGACATATTTTTCGATTTCGTCTTTCGCTTGAGGACAAGCGAGGTCTAAGCTTGGGGGAGTTGATACGTCCATTTTGCATTAGTGCTTTTATATTGATATTTATTGCATTATGGGCTGTTATTACACATTATGTCACAATACTTATGCCTATTCTCTCTTATTTTACAAGGTTTACATAAAGAGGGAGAATGTTGGCAGCTGGGATTCTGGGCTGGAAAAGGAGCAAATACTAGAGACCTATTCTGCACAGCTCCAAAAGTCCTCAAACTTCACGGAAGTCATTTTCAGAATATATAAAAAATACTGAGCGCAAGAAGTTCACCAAGGGGGCCACACCCTGCCCACGAGGGTGGGGGGCGCGCCCTACCCACCTGTGCGCGCCCCCTACCTCGTGGGCCCCCTGGTGGCCCTCCGATGACCATCTTCTGCTATATGGAGTCTTTCGATGAGGAACAAATCATAAGCCATCTTTCCGGACGAGACTCCGCCGCCACGAGGCGGAACCTTGGCGGGACCAATCTAGGGCTCTGGCGGAGTTGTTCTGTCGGGGAAACTTCCCTCCGGGAGGGGGGAATCATCGCCATCGTCATCACCAACGCTCCTCTCATCGGGAGAGGGCAGTCTCCATCAACATCTTCACCAGCACCATCTCCTCTCAAAACCCTAGTTCATCTCTTGTATCCAATTCTTGTCCCCAAGTCCGGGATTGGTACCTGTGGGTTGCTAGTAGTGTTGATTACTCCTTGTAGTTGATGCTAGCTGGTTTACTTGGTGGAAGATCATATGTTCAGATCCTATATGCATATTAATACCCCTCTGATTATGAACATGAATATGGTTTGTGAGTAATTACGTTAGTTCCTGAGGACATGGGAGAAGTCTTGCTATTAGTAGTCATGTGAATTTGGTATTCGTTCGATATTTTGATGAGATGTATGTTGTCATCCCTCTAGTGGTGTCATGTGAATGTCGACTACATGACACTTCACCATTGTTTGGGCCTAGAGGGAGGCATTGGGAAGTAATAAGTAGATTATGGGTTGCTAGAGTGACAGAAGGTTAAACCCTAGTTTATGTGTTGCTTCGTAAGGGGCTGATTTGGATCCCATATGTTTCATGCTATGGTTAGGTTTACCTTAATACTTCTGTTGTAGTTGCGGATGCTTGCAATAGGGGTTAATCATAAGTGGGATGTTTGTCCAAGTAAGGACAGCACCCAAGCACCAGTCCACCCACATATCAAATTATCAAAGTACCGAACGCGAATCATATGAACGTGATGAAAACTAGCTTGACGACATTCCCATGTGTTCTCGGGAGCGCTTTACATCATATAAGAGTTTGTGCAGGCTTGTCCTTTGCTACAAAAAGGATTGGGCCACCTTGCTGCACTTTATTTACTTTTGTTACTTGTTACTTGTTACTCATTACAAATTATCCTATCACAAAACTATCTGTTACCTATTATTTCAGTGCTTGCAGAGAATACCTTGCTGAAAACCTCTTATCATTTCCTTCTGCTCCTCGTTGGGTTAGACACTCTTACTTATCAAAAGGACGACGATAGATCCCCTATACTTGTGGGTCATCAGGTGTCAACTGGGTTGTGTGGGGCACTCTGGCCTGTCTAGACAGCCTTTTCTTTTATGTTTACCACAGGCTTGTCCAGTAGTTTTTTCTTTCTTTCTGAAAATGGCTAGCCTAGTTTTTTTGTGATTTGTCAAGTAAGTCGCTTTGTCAGGCCCGTTGGGCTGCAAATCTTTCAAGATGAGGAGAGCTTCATTCGGCTGGCCGAGAAAATGGCCTATCAGTAATGAGAAATGGGTTGTACATTTTTAAAACACATCAAACCGGCAATTAGTTTCAAATTTCCTTTTTTTCATTTCAAGATTTTAAATTGCATTGATTTTTATGCATGGACAATTTTTTAAATTTTATATTGATATACATTTATTTTTAAAATCAGTTTGAATGTGACTCAAAATTTTGAGATTAAAAACAGTTCGGACCGCACCGAATATGCAAAATTTCGTATAATTTTTTAACAGTGGCCACAATATGAGCTATAATGCTAACAAATAGAATATGGGTTCAAAAAAACCTTAAGAATTAGCAAATGGACTGTAAATTATTAAAAATAATGGTAGATGGGCTGTATGTTGTTTTCGACAGATTCAAGGCTTTCCTAAAAATAGGTTGACGCACAAGCAGTGACTGTTGGATGTCCATCCAACGGCCGTCGTGCTTCTTCAATCTCTGCTCTTCCTGCTTCAGCCGCTCAAACAAGCACCGGCGGGACTGCATGCTCCCTCCTCTCACGGTCGGTTGTGTTGTCGCGCAGGCCTCACCGCCCCACCGTACTCCCATCACTGGCCTAGCCATCCCTCTACTCACCCACACCTGCTTTTATTATCTGGCGACGGCAGACGAACCAATAAACCCTCGTACTCCCCTCCGCGTGGAAACAACTGCTGAGTCTTCCCTGGCTCTGTGTCGTTCCCTTCCTAGGCCTCATCATCGTCCACTGCCCTGGTGCTCTCGGCGCGGCATGGTCAACGAACAACATGCATCTGAAGTGGATTGTACGTGGAGATGCTGACAGTTGGATCC